>NW_018408911.1:766931-806631 GCF_002113885.1 Mizuhopecten yessoensis | reverse complement strand
AATTACCAGCATGAAGGAAGATAAATTCAAGATTCCCTACCAGGTGCAAGTCCTAATCCTATAAACAGGAAAAGGCGGTCCTGGTTAAGGGAAATGAGGTAAGTATTAAAGTTTTGAGCTGGTAGACAATGAACAAATGAAGAAATTGAAATTGAATGAGCAGGTTGTGGCCAGGCGGGGTCCTGAGTCCTCTTGGAGAACCAGGCGAAAGTCCTGTACAACAAAGACTGCTATCATACATAGTTTGGTTACATCGCCAGGCGAGTCCTGAGCCCTACTGAAGAACCAGGCGGAAAATGGTCCTGTACGATGTAAACTGTGTATGACATGCATATGAAATGAATGAAACCCCAATGACTTTGGGGCTAATGGACCGAATTGATTATGCGCAGCATGAGAAAGCCCCAAATAATTCTCATACAAGACACAAAACATTCTCATACAAGATACAAACCATTCTCATACAAGATACAAAACATTCTCATACAAGACAACATATTCTCATACAGGACACGATATATTTTCATGCAGGACACAAAACATTCTCATACAAGATACAAACCATTCTCATACATGATACAAACCATTCTCATACATGATCAAAAACATTCTCATACAAGATACAAAACATTCTCATACATTACAAGACACAAAACATTCTCAAACAAGACACAAAACATTCTCAAACATAATACAAACCATTCTCATACAAGACAACAAATTCTCATACAGGACACATTATATTTTCATGCAGTACACAAAACATTCTCATACAAGATACAAACCATTCTCATACAAGACAAAAACATTCTCAAACAAGACACAAAACATTCTCAAACAAGACAAAAAACATTCTCAAACAAGACACAAAAACATTCTCAAACAAGACACAAAACATTCTCATACAAGACACAAAACATTCTCATACACGATCAAAAACATTCTCATACAAGATACGAAACAATCTCATACATGATCAAAAATATTCTCATATAAGACAAAAAATATTCTCATACATAATCAAAAACATTCTCATATAAGACACAAAATATTCTCATACATAATCAAAACCGTTCTCATACAAGACACGAAAATATTTTCATACAAGACACAAAATTTTCTCATACAAGAAATCAAAAAATGACATAGCCGATTGTGGAAGGACAAGCAAACATTGTGGAAGTCTGTTATAACCAATCATGGTGTAATAAGTATTAAGCTAACTGCCTCTCCTTGTGTGAGGTAGTAACACAGAAACAAACAATGACCTCAGGAAATCCTCTTAATAATTCATAGAGCTAGTGAAGGATCGGGCCGTACCACACAATAACACACAAGTGCTACATAATATATAACCTGCTTTATGATAGTTTGCATCATAGTTCTCAGCATCTCTCGTCATATCCCTGAATGGACACTGACCATAAAACATGTCATCGTTTAATTCGGAGATGGTAATAAAGAGAAAACTAATAACCATCTTACTATTTATGATACAGAATCTGTATCTCAGGAAACAGTTTTATTATTTTCTAATTTCCTCCAACAGAGCATACTGTGTAGAACGTTAATTTCATCGTAGTACAAAATGTCCAAAGTTTCATTTACTCCTTCAAACCAGCCTTCAAAGTGCATCATTTCGTCATAATTCAAACACCCTGATCATAAATTCTGGTAAACACGCTCCACTTAAAATGAGTTTTCACAAATTAAACGATTTCTATGCATGCAATTTATGACACTGCTAGTTTTTTAGAAAAGCTTTCTATAAAATAGAGGAAACGACTACTGATGCCGAGTTCAATGGTTTTGTAGCGTTATATCAACTACATACATTTTACTGTACAAATCTGCTGGAGCTTGTTCATTTTTACATTTATCACAGTATTTACCATAAAATCTGGTACAAAGAGAAACAAGCACTTTTCAAGGCAACACTTCAGAATCTTAAGCACTTAACGACAAGGGCTTACTCTATAATCTGATTTTAATATTCTCCTCTGGCTTCAAACACTGTTCCTTCACTCGAAAAGCTACAATAACTTGCATCGTTTTCTAAGTTTTTTCAAATTCTGCCACTTTCTCTTGTGCTTACTTTTGATTGGCTAAGACTGGAGACATAATTTCAAATTTTCTTTGGCAACCAAGGAAGTAAACATTTGCCCTATTTCCATTTCATTGAAAGAAATTTTCATGAGAAGACATTTACTGGGTGTGATTTTTCAAAATTGGGAGCAAAATTACCCTTGGGTACTGTTATGGAAGAGTTTCATCGCTGTTTTAAAAACACAAATCCCTGTCTTGAGCTACCAACAGAACTCTTCCCCGAGCAGAATGCGAAAGCAAGTTCTGAATTTTGTGTTCATCATGTGATTAACCAGTGAAATCCTTAGATGTACGTTACAGTACAATATTGTTGACTTAAAGTGTCTGGAAGGTGAAAGTAGGTGAATATCTTGACCTGGTATTAAGAAGTGCTTTCAATACATTGGTTGATTTTCATATTTGTAGTCTGAATGTCCATTTATAAACTTTTCAAGTAAAGTCAATTTGTTAACACACTTTTCCAGTAAATATTCTTACATTTGAAATAATGAAACCAAACATTTTCGAGTCCATTGATTTTATATAGATGTGTACAAATGTTCTGCATTTCCCACTTTTTAAATTCATGAAGGTTTCTCAACCTTCCTGCACGTGCTCTATATTTTAGGCAAGCAATTATTTGACAAAAAGTTGCTCCAAAATAAAAAATAAATCTATACAATAATTTCAAGACAAGGTTTAAAGGTATGACACAACTTGCTCCAAGCAACGGGAGTCGAACCCACGCCTACCAGTACACCAGACTTTAAGTACTAGCAAAAAATCTATCTCCCAGCTAACCAGGACAGATATTGGTCTTGACTCTAGATCCAATGGAATTGGATCATTCATAATGCCAAACTTTCAAATTGTGTGAAGATTTAGCCATTAAAGTAAAGCTGCCATATCAGCAACTGATTCTACTGTTATTACAATGACGTCATAAAGAATTTGCATTCATGATGTTGGCATGTTGTCCCTCATAGTAATGTAATTTTCATGTAAATGAATATTTCTATCAATATGAATTTAAATGAAATGCCAAAATTTACAACATGCTCTGCAGACTGTACTAATTGATTTTCTGGTGAGTTGTCGAGAACTAAAGGATTCTATTCTTGTTACATTAAAACACACACAGGTCTGTTTGCACTGCAGTGTAATTATTTCAATGGTTTTTGAGTCCTGGGTAGAACTGTAGGCATCAAATATGGCATTGAATGTTATTGATGCAAAAAAGTTTATCTATCATTGATCAGCTATGTACATTATAACATTTGTTTACCTCTCATTATATAGAAGGGAATATAAAGGCAGCAATGGTTGCATCTACTAACTAAATCCTATTAAATATTTGAAGATTTCTTGAATATATTATTTTTATTGAATTTTTATAAAACATCTATAAAAAAAATGTTTCACAGGCAGGAAACACTGGGTCTGGTAGCTAGGAGACGGCCTCAGTGACGGTAGACTGATTATATAAGGAAAATGATATCGCAACAATTAATACCTGATCCCTGTTGATCTTTCCGCTTGTACCTCATTTCTAGAGCAAAACCATCCGCCTAGACATCTTGTGATGTCACTGGCACCATCACATACCACCGATAATGGCTAATTAATCATGTAGCAAAATTGATTGTTTAGACCTTGGAGCTCCGGCAGAAATTGCAGCCTGATCTCAAATTGGTATCTGTAAATGTCTAATTCCTAATTCGCTTCGACATATCAAAACAGTATTCCTCTTGTCTGACCTTGAACTTGGTTGCGGCCACTAAATGTTTACATCATGACATGCACCTGATAAGACATGTCTGGTTAGACATGTTGATTCATTTAGGTGCCAGCCAAGGACCCCCCCTCCCCCCTTGACATCTCAGGACTGGCTGGCACATTTCATATACACAAAAGTCTCCTCCAAATCTTCTTTGTTTACAATAATGACACATACTGAAAGCTCTCATGGTAATAACAGCCATTTATAAGCATTCTTGTAGAATTCTGTATTGTTTCCATTTGATGAAAATATTCCCAGGAAAAGTTTCCACTGTAGTACAAATGGATGAAATAGGAAATTTTCCATCAGATAATAATACAAAGTTTACCTTTTTAAGAATTTTACTGCCATTTAACTGGCTAGGATGATCTCGGCTGTAAGGAGAAGGTGTGGCAGGACTAGAAGACAAGGTTATTGTTTTCAGGGTTTATTTCAGACATGAAGGAGTCATGATCAGCTACATCAGGCCTGGAAACTTCCCATCTTTAATCGACTAAACAGCAATTGATTTTTAAGTCAAAACTCTAAAAATATATGGTGATGTCTCTTTCCTTCCTTGAATGATATACAAGTATGTTTAAAACCATAAATCTTTACTCTCAACTGCTCTCTGCTCCATTTATATGTTCTGTCTACCAATTTGTTAGCCCAATCAGAATCAAACAACAGTACACAAACTTTGACAATTGTCAGTTAGATGTTTCTGTTGCCCCTTAGACAATTCACATTAACCTTTTTGCAATGAGGGCTTCATGCTTATCCTTTGTACAAAAATAAGTCACTAAAGTCATAATCCAAGATTGAAAATCTAAGATTTTATTTCTATAAAAAATCTTGATTCATGTGGATTTCTCTTTATGATACATGTGGCTCCCTCTATATGATACATGTGGCTCCCTCTATATGATACATGTGGCTCCCTCTATATGTTATATTGGGCTTCCTCTTATATTACATGGGGCTCCCTCTATATGTTACATGTGGCTCCCTCTATATGTTATATTGGGCTTCCTCTTTATGAGACATGCGGCTCCCTCTATATAATACATGTGGCTCTCTCTATATGATACATGTGGCTCCCTCTTTATGTTATATTGGGCTTCCTCTTTGTGTTGCATGAGGCTCCCTCTATATGTTACATGTGGCTCCCTTTATATCATACCTGTTGCTCCCTCTATATGTTACATGTGGCTCCCTTTATATCATACATGCGGCTCCCTCTATCTGTTACATGTGGCTCCCTCTATATGTTATATTGGGCTCCCTCTTTATGTTACATGTGGCTCCCTCTATATGCTATATTGGGCTTCCTCTTTGTGTTACATGGCGATCCCTCTGTATGTTACATGTGGCTCCCTCTATATGGCTTCCTCTTTATGTTACATGTGGCTCCCTCTATATGTTATATTGTGCTTCCTCTTTGTGTTGCATGTGGCTCCCTCTATATGTTACATGTGGCTCCCTTTATATCATACATGTGGCTCCCTCTATATGTTACATGTGGCTCCCTCTATATGTTATATTGGGATTCCTCTTTATGAAACATGTGGCTCCCTCCATATAATACATGTGGCTCCCTCTATATGTTACATGTGGCTCCCTCTATATGTTATATTGGGCTTCCTCTTTGTGTTACATGGCGATCCCTCTGTATGTTACATGTGGCTCCCTCTATATGATACATGGGACTTCCTCTATGCGACATGTGTCTCCCTCTATATGATAATGTGGCTCCCTCTATATGTTACATGTGGCTCCCTCTATATGATACATGTGGCTTCCTCTATATGTTACATGCGGCTCCCTCTATATGATACATGTGGCTCCCTCTTTATGATACATGTGGCTCCCTCTATATGTTACATGTGGCTCCCTCTATATGATACATGTGGCTCCCGCTTTATGTTACATGTGGCTCCCTCTATATGTTATATTGGGCTTCCTCTTTTTATTACATGGGGCTCCCTCTATATGATACATGTGGCTCCCTCTATATGATACATGTGGCTCCCTCTTTTTTTATATTGGGCTTACTCTTTGTGTTACATGGGGCTCCCTCTATATGTTACATGTGGCTCCCTCTATATGATACATGTGGCTCCCTCTAAATGTTATATTGGGCTTCCTCTTTATGTCACATGTGGCTCCCTCTATATGATACATGTGGCTCCCTCTATATGATACATGTGGCTCCCTCTATGTGTTATATTGGGCTTCCTCTTTATATTACATGGGGATCCCTCTATATGTTACATGTGGCTCCCTCTATATGTTATATTGGGCTTCCTCTTTATGTTACATGGGTCTCCCTCTATATGTTATATTGGGCTTCCTCTTTATGTCACATGAGGCTCCCTCTATATGATACATGTGGCTCCCTCTATATGATAC
Source organism: Mizuhopecten yessoensis (assembly GCF_002113885.1). Lineage (NCBI taxonomy): Eukaryota > Metazoa > Mollusca > Bivalvia > Pectinida > Pectinidae > Mizuhopecten > Mizuhopecten yessoensis. The sequence goes on along the minus strand of NW_018408911.1, from coordinate 800,375 downwards.
GTGTGGCTCCCTCTATGTGTTATATTGGGCTTCCTCTTTATGTTACATGTGGCTCCCTCTATATGATACATGTGGCCCCCTCTAAATGTTATATTGGGCTTCCTCTTTATGTTACATGGGTCTCCCTCTATATGTTATATTGGGCTTCCTCTTTGTGTTACATGGGGCTCCCTGTATATGTTACATGTGGCTCCCTCTTTATGTTATATTGGGCTTTCTCTTTGTGTTACATGGGGCTCCCTCTATATGTTACATGTGGCTCCCTCTATATGATACATGTGGCTCCCTCTATATGTTATATTGGGCTTCCTCTTTATGTTACATGTGGCTCCCTCTATATGTTATATTGGGCTTCCTCTTTGTGTTGCATGTGGCTCCCTCTATATGTTACATGTGGCTCCCTCTATATGTTACATGTGGCTCCCTCTATATGTTACATGTGGCTCCCTCTATATGTTATATTGGGCTTCCTCTTTATGTTACATGGGGCTCCCTCTATATGTTACATGTGGCTCCCTCTATATGTTACATGTGGCTCCCTCTATATGTTACATGTGGCTCCCTTTATATGATACATGTGGCTCCCTCTATATGTTACATGTGGCTCCCTCTATATGTTATATTGGGCTTCCTCTTTATGAAACATGTGGCTCCCTCTATATAATACATGTGGCTCCCTCTATATGATACATGTGGCTCCCTCTATATGTTACATGTGGCTCCCTCTATATGCTATATTGGGCTTCCTCTTTGTGTTACATGGGGCTCCCTCTATATGTTATATTGGGCTTCCTCTTTATATAACATGGGACTTCCTCTATATGTTACATGTGGCTCCCTCTTTATGTTATATTGGGCTTCCTCTTTATGTTACATGGGGCTCACTCTATATGTTATATTGGGTTTCCTCTTTGTGTTACATGGGGCTCCCTCTATATGTTATATTGGGCTCCCTCTATATGTTACATGTGGCTCCCTGGCTCCCTCTATATGTTACATGTGGCTCCCTCTGTATGGTACATGTGGCTCCCTCTATATGATACATGTGGCTCCCGCTATATGTTATATTGGGCTTCCTCTTTATGTTACATGTGGCTCCCTCTATCCCTCTATATGTTATATTGGGCTTCCTCTTTATGAAACATGTGGCTCCCTCTATATAATACATGTTGCTCCCTCTATATGATACATGTGGCTCCCTCTATACGTTATATTGGGCTTCCTCTTTATATTACATGGGGATCGCTCTATATGTTACATGTGGCTCCCTCTATATGTTACATGTGGTTCCCTCTATATGCTATATTGGGCTTCCTCTTTGGGTTACATGGGGCTCCCTCTATATGTTATATTGGGCTTCCTCTTTATGAAACATGTGGCTCCCTCTATATAATACATGTGACTCCCTCTATATGATACATGGGGCTCCCTCTAGATGTAACATGTGGTTCCCTCTATATGATACATTTCTATATGATACATGTGGCTCCCTCTATATGTTACATTTGGCTCCCTCTATATGCTATATTGGGCTTCCTATTTTTATATTGGGCTTCCTCTTTATGTTACATGTGGCTCCCTCTTTATGTTATATTGGGCTTCCTCTTTATGTTACATGTGGCTCCCTCTATCCCTCTATATGTTATATTGGGCTTCCTCTTTATGAAACATGTGGCTCCCTCTATATAATACATGTTGCTCCCTCTATATGATACATGTGGCTCCCTCTATATGTTTCATGTGGCTCCCTCTATATGCTATATTGGGCTTCCTATTTTTATATTGGGCTTCCTCTTTATGTTACATGTGGCTCCCTCTATATGTTATATTGGGCTTCCTCTGTATGTTACATGTGGCTCCCTCTATATGTTATATTGGGCTTCCTCTTTATGTTACATGGGGCTCACTCTATATGTTATATTGGGTTTCCTCTTTGTGTTACATGGGGCTCCCTCTATATGTTACATGTTGCTCCCTCTATATGTTACATGGGGCTCCCTCTATATTTTATGTCACATGTGGCTCCCGCTATATGTTATATTGGGCCTCCTCTTTGTGTTGCATGTCTCCCTTTATATGATACATGTGGCTCCCTCAATATGTTAAATGTGGCTCCCTCTATACGTTATATTGGGCTTCCTCTTTGTGTTGCATGTTGCTCCCTCTATATGTTATATTGGGCCTCCTCTTTGTGTTGCATGGGGCTCCCTCTATATGTTACATGTTGCTCCCTCTATATTTTATGTCACATGTGGCTCCCGCTATATGTTATATTGGGCTTCCTCTTTGTGTTGCATGTGGCTCCCTCTATCTGTTACATGTGGCTCCCTCTATATGTTATATTGGGCTTCCTCTTTAAGAAACATGTGGCTCCCTCTATATGATACATGTGGCTCCCTCTATATGTTACATGTGGCTCCCTCTATATGTTATATTGGGCTTCCTCTTATGTTACATGGGGCTCCCTCTATATGTTATATTGGGCTTCCTCTTTGTGTTACATGGCGATCCCTCTATATGTGACATGTGTCTCCCTCTATATGATAATGTGGCTCCCTCTATATGATACATGTGGCTCCCTCTATATGTTACATGTGGCCCCCTCTATATGATACATGGGGCTCCCTCTATATGTTATATTGGGCTTCCTCTTATGTTACATGGGGCTCCCTCTATATGATACATGTGGCTCCCTCTATATGTTACATGTGACTCTCTCTATATGATAATGTGGCTCCCTCTATATGATACATGTGGCTCCCTCTATATGATACATGGGGCTCCCTCTAGATGTAACATGTGGTTCCCTCTATATGATACATTTGGCTCCCTCTATATGTTACATGTGGCTCCCTCTAGATGTAACATGTGGTTCCCTCTATATGATAATGTGGCTCCCTCTATATGATACATGTGGCTCCCTCTATATGATACATGGGGCTCCCTCTATATGTAACATGTGGTTCCCTCTATCGTAAATGTTGTGCTGTCTTCGATTGATGTGTAAATGTTGATTTCAGTAGATTTTATGGAAAAACAAAAAAATCAATATGCTTTCTTCTCGGCCACCAAAAAAACAATTTAGAAAAAAAGAAAAAATGGTTTGTGCAAGGCTATATCCATTATTTCTTTTATCTGATAAACACTTCTGACAAACATCTGCTTTCACTGCCTCATCAAGTTGCAATCATTCTGCTTAGGAACTCGTAAATGAGACCTCAAACTGGTTATTACAATTACACATACCAATACAAAAAAAATAGCCAAGTGTCTCAATGAGACAGACAGTGGCGTTAGATGGTACTAGATTGAGACTGGATTAGCACCAATCTCCAGTGACGTATGCATCAGGGTGTCAATTTCATTGCCTCCTGATCACATATAACAGTGCGATTCTTCAGAGAAATGGATTACGCCTTCAGCAGGTTCATAAAACCTACAATCACAATGTGCTAATGAAGATGTCGCTGAATGCTACATTTAACAGCTGATGTTCAAACCAACAGCAATGAGATGTGAAATTGCGCCTTTTCTTCCACACGCTATATAATCATTCTTAGATGTTGACACGGAATATAAAGTACATCAAACTATTTGTGTAGCCTGAAGTTGACAAGGACATTTTTCGTTAATCTTAATTTTCTTCTTTTATCAGCTCATGTGAGAAAGTTAATCAATTTTGTATATTGTCTTTATTTGACGTCATTGAAAACACCTTTATTATGTCATAGGGTTAACCTTGGCATATGTCATTTGGCATATGTTATTACTAACACCGTCTCAATTAAGATACCATTACACACAAATAAACCTTGTTTTCGACACATATATAAAACCCTATTTCCACTTATTCCCACAGAACTTCATTGTTTTTGTAATGGCTTATAATTACTTAATTTTTAAGAGTTCGATACGGACATTGTTTCTTTGTCGGTTTGTTTAAATGATATCACATATAATCCTACACCTGGCCATCATATGGGTTTGTTTTTTATGTGCGATACAGTGCGCTATACATAGGCCACATCCCAGACCTACCAATATACACCCATAATATCTGTTTCACTTCATATTTACTACTTTCATAAATCACAATTCAATTTCATTCAGATTCTGGTTCTGCTTAGATATTTTTTAGGTGTATTATATGATAGCATATGACCGTTTCCTAATCCTGCCCTGTATCAACCCTTGCCCGTATCAGCCCACAGGCCTCCACCCATTCCTCCTAGACTCAAGCTGACACAGGAGTCTCAGGTTGATGAACGGTAGGATATGGATTTAGACATATGATTGTGAGTTAATTATTTCGAGAATTCTGCAAATGTATTATCAAATTGTCTAATGAAATATTTGCGAGATGATCAACTTCACCTGTTTGCTAATATAGAAATGATGTCTCTCTAAACAAAGAGAATACACAGTGTATTAACATGCTGCTTCTAAATAAGGCGATACTTTGACAACACGTTATTATCAACAGTGGTGGCAGACATAAAAGATAAGTAGTGACGTTCTGACAACTAGTGGGTGTGGTAATCTACGTTCTGACAACTAGTGGGTGTGGTAATGTACATTCTGACAACTAGTTGGTGTGGTAGTGTACATTCTGACAACTAGTGGGAGTGGTAATCTACATTCTGACAACTAGTGGGTTTGGTAGTGTACATTCTGCCAACTAGTGGGTGTGGTAATCTACGTTCTGACAACCAGTGGGTGTGGTAGTGTACATTCTGACAACTAGTGGGTGTTGTAATGTACGTTCTGACAATTAGTGGGTGTGGTAGTGTACATTCTGCCAACTAGTGGGGGTGGTAATGTACGTTCTGACAACTAGTGGGTTGGTAATCTACATTCTGACAACTAGTGGGTGTGGTAATGTACATTCTGACAACTAGTGGGGGTGGTAGTGTACATTCTGCCAACTAGTGGGTGTGGTAATCTACGTTCTGACAACTAGTGGGGGTGGTAATGTACATTCTGACAACTAGTGGGTGTGGTAATGTACATTCTGACAACTAGTGGTTGTGGTAGTGTACATTCTGACAACTAGTGGGTATGGTAGTGTACATTCTGACAACTAGTGGGTGTGGGAGTGTACATTCTGACAACTAGTGGGTGTGGTAATCTACGTTCTGACAACTAGTGGGGGTGGTAATGTACATTCTGACAACTAGTGGGTGTGGTAATGTTCGTTCTGACAACTAGTGGGTTGGTAATCTACATTCTGACAACTAGTGGGTGTGGTAGTGTACATGCTGACAACTAGTGGGTATGGTAGTGTACATTCTGACAACTGGTGGGTGTGGTAATGTACATTCTGACAACTAGTTGGTGTGGTAGTGTACATTCTGACAACTAGTGGGAGTGGTAATCTACATTCTGACAACTAGTGGGTTTGGTAGTGTACATTCTGCCAACTAGTGGGTGTGGTAATCTACGTTCTGACAACTAGTGGATGTGGTAGTGTACATTCTGACAACTAGTGGGTGTTGTAATGTACGTTCTGACAACTAGTGGGTGTGGTAATGTGCGTTCTGACAACTAGTGGGTTGGTAATCTACATTCTGACAACTAGTGGGTGTGGTAATGTACATTCTGCCAACTAGTGGGTGTGGTAATCTACGTTCTGACAACTAGTGGATGTGGTAGTGTACATTCTGACAACTAGTGGGTGTGGTAATGTACGTTCTGACAACTAGTGGTTTGATAATGTACGTTCTGACAACTAGTGGGTGTGGTAATGTACGTTCTGACAACTAGTGGGTGTGGTAATGTACGTTCTGACAACTAGTCGGTGTGGTAGTGTAAAGTTAAACTACCACATTGGTCACACACCTAGCTAGACCTGTTTTATTTATCTAGTTTAAAAATTAAGGACTTTTCATTCTGTCAATAATTTTACTAGGAATATAAAAAAAAATCATTGACCTCTCCTTTGTCTTGGATCTTTTTCAGGTTCATATAAGTATATGAACAAGCTCAAAGAAAGTCTGTAATAGACATCAGAAATCAGGTTAGATTAACTGCTTTGTCTTTATATATATATTGTATTTTCTTATTTTTTGTTTATTCTAATGAAGACACAGATGCATATTTTCAAACCAAGTTATCTCCCTTTCCATCACACACCAGAACTTGAACCATGCAAACACCAAACTAATTCTATTTTGAGAAAAAGACTGTGTGACATTTATTGTAAACAAATTAAAGTATGAAATATATATTGTTTATTGTTTTATTGATTCTACAATTAACATATTAGGAGATCCTAATTTTTTAACAATGTGGAGTAATAATGTTAATTGGGAGTAGTCGTTGTCTTCAAAGCTTGTTTACACGGCAGTTAATATTTCCGTTAATTTCATGTATTAAGACAAATACATATTGACATACTTATTGAAGTAATTGAATGTGTCAAATGGCAACAGAAGTATACCAAATGCCACTATTTTTAAGCAGCCAAACCAACATGCCTTCAGTATATCCCTCTAGGATTGCATTACTTATTTCTAAAATAAATATGATTACATAATGTACCAGGTGCATGTGTTTTATAGAAAAACAATTATCCCCCAACAAATGTTTTTTATGCAATGTTTCCCAGACAAAAACATTAGTTGTGAGGACCTGTTCTAACTGCAAATGAATTGACAATGTTTCAGACCAACAAAAAATGTTCTTCGCAAGGTCAGCTCCGCCTTGTCTGAAGAGGATGAAGTGCCGTCGACCAATCGTAATGATACCGAAAACTTCAATCAGTTGTTCTGTCTTGAGGATAAACTAGATGAATGGTAATTGAATGAATGCTTTTTTACCTGAATGGCCACTGACGTAAATCATCACAGAAAATTAATGTAATCAATGATAACATGACGCCCAAAAACCCCTCTGGATCCGCCACTGTGTACTGTATTTGACCTAAAAAGGGCGCATCAAGCACAAGTAAACAATGAGTGGGACACCATTATTAAACATGTTTTTAGTTTGTCAACAATCATCTTTTGTCTTTAACTTTGACCTTTTAAATCAGTTTCTGACATTGATCATTTTGTATTATTTTTCCTGAGGAAATTACCCTAACTAATGGGTTTGTACTTGAAATTAAATACAAAAGACTGTGAGCGACTCAAGCTTGTTACATCCGATGTTGAATTAACCATTAGTCATTTTATCAGATTGGTAAAGATCAGTTAAAAAATATATTCTATATTGAATAATGATAATTAGAACAACAGCTTCAGCATGTCACATGCATAGAAATGTTAAAATGACAGCTATTTTTAAATTCTTTTTTCTACAGAACTAGAGTAATTCTATAAATTATATCGGGTGCTATATAAATGTTGTATATTATCTTATCATTATTTTTAGAACTAAATAAATTGAATTCTGCTGATGATGACATCTACACTAAAAATAGATTTGTACTTTCATTGAAAAACTGAATGCTCACTCTACCTAGAACACAGAAACATGTTCATTTAAATATTAGGTCTGGCATGACGGAATCGCCTAGACCCCAACAAAATAACTTCAACTACGCTATGATGTCATCAATGTGTTCTGGGCTATGGGGAACCTATCTGTAACCTTGAACGGCTGTTACTGTGGTCTTGTTTCAAATTGACCTTAATTTAAATAAAATAAATTATACCTCAGGGTTCTGAGCTTATATTGGATGTTAACAGACCTGATGCTGATGCTGGAATTTTTCATTATTGTCAGTAGTCTTAATCTCCTGAGACATGCCACATTCTAAGCCAATCAAGAGACCAAGACAAACAAAGGATCAACCTTAAGGAGCTAACCATGTGATCGTCAGGGTTGGTATCATCTGTTATATCCCAAAAGTCAACAGATCTTCAAATAAAGCCATTTTATCTTCATCGCCTGCTGAGTGGCTTGTTGAACTTACGTCATTATGTTCCTTTTTTTCCAATATCGGGTATTACTATGATGGAGAACCCTTGTATTGCTTTGTTTCCGTGTCATTACAGACATTCTTAGGTAATTACAGGTTCCAAAATATCATTACTCCATAGAAATGGAAGTACCAGAAGAGAAATCCAGACTTTTTTTGTTTTCTAAAAAATCTTATTAGAATAATGTAGAAAACTTGACACTAAAATTAAGACACATGGGAGGCAGGAAAGGAAAGTTTTATAGATTATTGCAATTAGGACATGGACTAATGAAGTTTTCTTGTAATCATGTTTTTTTTAAGAGTAGCATATTGTTGAAACGAAGACCTTATTAGTTTAGTTATAACTGATCCCAAGCAATTCTAAACCAATAAACGTACACACTATCTGTTTGTAGTGTGAATGAACCTCAAAATGCTAGACAATCATGCAATGTTAAGATTTCTTCTCTGGAAATAGAAATACTAGAATATCAAACAAGGTCAAGATTTCTTCTCTGGAAATAGAGATACTAGAATATCAAACAAGGTCAAGATTTCTTCTCTGGAAATAGAAATACTGGAATATCAAACAAGGTCAAGATTTCTTCTCTGGAAATAGAGATACTAGAATATCAAACAAGGTCAAGATTTCTTCTCTGGAAATAGAGATACTAGAATATCAAACAAGGTCAAGATTTCTTCTCTGGAAATAGAGATACTAGAATATCAAACAAGGTCAAGATTTCTTCTCTGGAAATAGAGATACTAGAATATCAAACAAGGTCAAGATTTCTTCTCTGGAAATAGAGATACTAGAATATCAAACAAGGTCAAGATTTCTTCTCTGGAAATAGAGATACTAGAATATCAAACAAGGTCAAGATTTCTTCTCTGGAAATAGAGATACTGGAATATCAAACAAGGTCAAGATTTCTTCTCTGGAAATAGAGATACTAGAATATCAAACAAGGTCAAGATTTCTTCTCTGGAAATAGAGATACTAGAATATCAAACAAGGTCAAGATTTCTTCTCTGGAAATAGAGATACTAGAATATCAAACAAGGTCAAGATTTCTTCTCTGGAAATAGAGATACTAGAATATCAAACAAGGTCAAGATTTCTTCTCTGGAAATAGAGATACTAGAATATCAAACAAGGTCAAGATTTCTTCTCTGGAAATAGAGATACTAGAATATCAAACAAGGTCAAGATTTCTTCTCTGGAAATAGAGATACTAGAATATCAAACAAGGTCAAGATTTCTTCTCTGGAAATAGAGATACTAGAATATCAAACAAGGTCAAGATTTCTTCTCTGGAAATAGAAATACTGGAATATCAAACAAGGTCAAGATTTCTTCTCTGGAAATAGAAATACTAGAATATCAAACGAGGTCAAGATTTCTTCCATGGACAAGAAAGTCCAAGATTATTCAAGACATAAAGATTTCTTTTCTAGAATTATAAATACTCGAATATCATACAGGGTAAAGATTCCTTCTAAAGACAAAGTAACCTTAGAAAAGCACATATGGTAAAAACTCCTTCTATAGACAACTTAAGCAATTTTAGAAAATCATAGTAAATAATTCTTGTCAGGCACTGCTTCTGTTCCTTATATCCGAATGGAGTGTGCAGGGCTATGTGTGGGCTATGTGAGGACAAGTAAACAACTCTCCTCAATTTGTAATTGTCATCAGCCTCCTTAACTACCTACATCCAATGAACATGAACAGTCCTATTGGCTGCTAGCCACCATTATCCGTCTGCCAAAACAAGTACTGTAGATGTAGATCTAGACGATGAACCATGTCAGTCTGCAGGCCAAGTCTCAATGACTCTGCGCGTAGGCGAGTTGCAAAGGTTCCAAGTGTCGCTGAAAACTCATTCACAAACTGGAACAATGTTACAGCCCACTCGGGCTAACATAAAGAACTCTTCGGTAAAGTTACATACGCATTAGCAAACATCATTATATAATCACATTTGTAGCATTTCAAAGGCAACCATGATCAACTTACCATGCACTTTGACCATGACTTTTACATGGATGATCATGGCATTCCATGAAGTAAAAATATCCTATATAGAGGTTGATTGTCATTTTCTAGAAGCAGAAATTCACTGTTGAGGAAATGGTACCTCTTTAAACAAGACAATTTCATTAGTCAAAAGCATATTAAAAAAATATTTCATTCAAGACCAGCAATCTTCCGTAAAAGATGCTCAATGATTTTCAAGACAGTACATTTTCCCCAGAAAGACAATTCAATGAACTTAAGACAGCCAAAGAAAACATTTTTTTACAATACAGTTAAAAAATAGTCTTGCAAAAAGTTAAGTCTGCATCCGGTATCTGTCTTTATTGGGAATTAAAAGGCACCCTTTTATCAGTTGGTATCTTACATCATCCCAGTACCTAGCTATAACAAACAGGAGTATCAACCACAGCTCAGCCTGGCACCTGTTTGTGGGCCGTCACAAAGTGATCCGGTGGTTCCAGCAAACTGTCTCCACCGTTCATCAATAAAACAATGTACAGCTAATCACGCAGCTTGAATATCAATTACATTAGCTATCTAGTAACTCAAGCTTTGTCAGCCGAATCAACCAGAAAACAAAAATTCAACTGTTCCTTTTTTCAAAGAAGATATAAAAAGTTCAGTTATAAAATGAAAAGACTGTCTTACAATGATGTCAATTCATATAAAATTTGGTTGCTGTTTTAATAATTAGTTATTAATCAGTTAATATTCCAGGATTGAGCGGTTTATCAAGCTTATGTAAGTTTATAGAGGAGTAAAGTTAATAATGTTTTGACTAACTGGCCCAAGGCACACAGAACCTGTTAGTGACACCGACTCTGAACCACTAATAACATGATAATTCCACCATTATCATTTTCAACTGAAAAAAACCTGTTATAAACAAGAATAAGCTTTCCAGAACACTTTAGAGATGACCTAAAAATTTACTGAATGGCATTCTTATTTTGCCTATGAGTCAACCAATAAGCAATGACACACTTTAGGGATTAGTTAATTTTATTAGTTAATGATTTTTACCTATCGAAGGAAAAACAATTTATATTCATGTATTATTCAGAATACCCTGGTATGTCAGTGTTAGACAACATTTCATAACAAACAAAAAGATTAGACAGCAAAAAACACTTTCAAGACTACCTGTCTATAATACCACCTCACAATAAAGACCACCTGTCTATAACAACACCTGACAATAAAGACAACCTGTATTTTACACCACCTCACAATATAGACGTCATGTCTATAACACCACCTCACAATAAAGACCACCTGTCTATAACATCACCTCACGATAAAGACAACATGTATTTTACACCACCTCACAATAAAGACTACATGTCTATAACACCACCTCACAATAAAGACCACCTGTCTATAACATCACCCCACAATAAAGACAACCTGTATTTTACACCACCTCACAATATAGACTACATGTCTATAACACCACCTCACAATAAAGAACACCCGTCTATAACACCACCTCAAAAAAAAGACCACCTGTCTATAACAACACCTGACAATAAAGACCACCTGTATTTTACACCACCTCACAATATAGACTACATGTCTATAACACCACCTCACAATAAAGACTACCTGTCTATAACACCACCTCACAATAAAGACCACCTGTCTATAACACCACCTCACAATAAAGACCACATGTCCTTTATGCCACCTCACAATAAAGACCACCTGTCTATAACACCACCTCACAATAAAGACCACCTGTCCATAACACCACCTCACAATAAAGTCCACCTGTCTATAATACCACCTCACAATAAAGACTACCTGTCTATAACACCCCCTCACAATAAAGACCACCTGTCCATAACACCACCTCACAATAAAGTCCCCCTGTCTATAATACCACCTCACAATAAAGTCCACCTGTCTTTAACACCACCCACAATAAAGACCATCTATCTATAACACCACCTTACAATAAAGACAACCTGTCTATAATACCACCTCACAATAAAGACTACCTGTCTATAACACCACCTCACAATATAGAACATCTATCTATAACACCACCTCACAATAAAGACCACCTGTCTATAACACCACCTCACAATAAAGACCACCTGTCTATAGCACCACCTCACAATATAGACACCTGTCTATAACACCACCTCACAATAAAGACCACCTGTCTATGATATCACCTCACAATATAGACCACCTGTCTATACAACACCTCACAATAAAGACCACATGTCTATAACACCACCTCACAATAAAGACCACCTGTCTATAACACCTGAAAACTGCCTATAAGACCACCTATCAATAGACCGTCAGCCTATACGAGCACCTATCAATAGCCCATCAGCCTATAAAACCACCTATCAATAGACCATCAGCCTATAAGACCACCTATCAATAGCCCATCAGCCTATAAAACCACCTATCAATAGACCATCAGCCTATAAAACCACCTATCAATAGACCATCAGCCTATAAGACCACCTATCAATAGACCATCAGCCTATAAAACCACCTATCAATAGACCATCAGCCTATAAAACCACCTATCAATATAAAACCACCTATCAATAGACCATCAGCCTATAAGACCACCTACCAATAGCCCATCAGCCTATAAAACCACCTATCAATAGACAATCAGCCTATAAAACCACCTATCAATAGACCATCAGCCTATAAGACCACCTATCAATAGACCATCAGCCTATAAAACCACCTATCAATAGACCATCAGCCTATAAGACCACCTATCAATAGACCATCAGCCTATAAAACCACCTATCAATAGACCATCAGCCTATAAGACCACCTATCAATAGACCATCAGCCTATAAAACCACCTATCAATAGACCATCAGCCTATAAGACCACCTATCAATAGACCATCAGCCTATAAAACCACCTATCAATAGACCATCAGCCTATAAAACCACCTATCAATATAAAACCACCTATCAATAGACCATCAGCCTATAAGACCACCTACCAATAGCCCATCAGCCTATAAAACCACCTATCAATAGACAATCAGCCTATAAAACCACCTATCAATAGACCATCAGCCTATAAGACCACCTATCAATAGACCATCAGCCTATAAAACCACCTATCAATAGACCATCAGCCTATAATACCAACCATCTATAAAGACCATATGCCTCCAAAGGGCACCAGCCTACATCTACCATCCTAATTAAGAATACTCCAAATGACACTCTTCTGAAGAACCTGTCTATAACAACTACCTGCCTATTAAAGAGTGTTTTATCTGATCCACTGGAGATCTTGTCGCACATTTTAGCTTGCACATTCCTACTGCAATGTTGTAAGGATTCCCTTTTTTAACACAGAACAAACAAGTTAATTAGCTGCCATTCTTCAAAGACATCAGACATGTAGATCATATAACATTACACAGTACTTAGGCTGACAAACAGGAGCCAGGCAGATCTGTCGACCACCAGGTGACCACATGGTGACTGAACCCAGTCATCACTAAATAATTAAAATAACTAGTATTCAACATCACACTCACAAACAACAGGAAGCTTCGTTACTATATCTCTCTCCACACTCCGTATTCAGACTTAGCCAATATATAATAATTTGTCATGATTTCAGCACATCTTTGTGACATCATCAAAGTACAGTTATATTTTATATTGTGTTCTAAACCAAGCTTATTTGTAACATATTGCTGTAAATAGAGAATGTTTAGTTAATTTCCATTGAAAATCATACAATAACCTTTTTCGTTTCTTCCCCCAGATTTGATACTTGACACATTATTGGTGCTGTAATCAATTTTTCAGAAACCATTGCCACATTCAATATTTTCTTTCAGTTCATAATTTTTCATTAAATTTTTTAGTCCATATACTTTCTTACATTGTCATTTTGCTGCTTATCTCAATACAGGGTTCGAATTTAAGCTCGCATACTCGCGAAAAGCAAGTACAAATTGCAAACTGCGAGTAGAGATTTCAGACACCAGCATTTTTTTGCGAGTGAAAATTTTGGGCTGAATAATCCTCATTTCTAATGGTCGGTCTTTACAAATTCCTTCTTTGACAACTCTCGGTCATTTAAGCGCATTCTTGTCATTCGCCAAATGAATGATTCAGCTTTTGTCATTAAAGGAAGTTTACAATCGATACATGTCCCGTGCGCATGTCCGTTAGGAAGTACCTGCACAAATAATGATGACGTTTACCGCATGCATGATGTTTTTCGGTAATCTATTTTTAGTTACTATTTATAGCGCAAATACGATAGGCTTGACTAGTCACGTGGTTGTATTGGGGTTTCCCAAGGTTAAATTTCACAGCTCACTGCACCGGCAAAATAACAAATGGACAAGTTGCTGATGTTGCCCTTAGAGAGTATGACCCAAAACCTGCTGTGACAAGATGGTGGTTGTCGGGACAAAGACAGAAAAGACCAAATACTCTACCATATGGAGCAAGAAACTAAGATGCAGTTTTTATGCTATATCTTAGAATAGCCTGAGCAGGCCAGCATCCTTTCACAGCAAGGTTTGCGTCATGTATACATCCCAATGACCATAATTTAAAATGTCAGTTAATACTGTGTTGTTTTAGAATTTAATTCTAAGTTAACATGTCTAATAAAGTTGGAAAAATGCAAATTGCAAGTTGTTTTCTCATTTAGAAAGTAAGAAAAAATACCACTTGCGAAAAAATGCAAGTAGAAAATCTGGTTAAATTCGAACCCTGCAATATTGAAAGGGCACTTGCTAAATATTTTGTTAAGTTTTCAAAACAGTCCGCTAAGAGCTTAAGTTTTCACGTAACTGATAAAAGAATTTGCTCAATGCATTGAGTATTGCATCAGACTAAGCTTTGACCTTGACAGGCTTTGACCTTGAAAGGCTTTGAGCCTGACAGGCTTTGACCTTGACAGGCTTTGAGCCTGACAGGCTTTGACCTTGTCAGGCTTTAACCTTGAAAGGCTTTGACCTTGACAGGCTTTGAGCTTGACAGACCTTGACCTTGACAGGTATGAGGTATGAGACAAGTCTGGTCACAAAGGTGATCAATAGATTGAATGTCACTGGCCATCTGCTCATCAATAGTACAGGTGATTTGTGTCACCGGCGAGTGTTACTAATCACGGAATACTTTGTAAACACCTGTATAATTAGTTAATGCTTTCCACTGTTGTCATCTGGTATCAATAATTCATCAGCATCTGCAGCAGGAACAGGTCAAGACCTATCTGTAGGTATAAAGTATCCAGGTATATCAGGGAAGATTTACCTGTAGAATTTAGCGGAGTCTTAATAGTGGAAGCAACTGTATCAGGAGCACAACTCACCAGCCTTGAGTAATAAAACGATGTGTATGTAGCATTGCTGAGAAGATCTAGCTTTCCACAGGGAGATGTTTTACACACAAAATGCATATATTAATAAAACAAGAGGCCCAGGGGGCACGTATCGCCCACCAGGTGGAACATCATGACCTGTTTTTCATTAGTGAGTGACACATCTGTAATATCAGAACTATTGGATTTTCCTCGCTTTCTTTCTTGACACAAGGTCTTAAAAACAATATCCTAGCTTCCTTTACTCATCAATATTTGAGGTAATTTATTGTTATCATACCAGAATCTGAGTTAACTGACATAGTCTCACAACTACTTGATTTATGATAGCCTTGTCATGGACTTGGTAGGACTCAATATTCAGATTTTATTGATAAGGTTACAACAGAACTAATACAGGAATAGAATAGTTCAGTTGTGGCATTCCTTTCACAGGTTTGCTGACAAGATGTTCTATAGAAAATTCAAATTATCTGGAAGTCCTGTTAGTTTTCCTAATTGATATAAATGGAAATTAGCCAAACATTATGAGCATGGTGAAATAAGTAGAGGAAATGAGGTCTGGATAAGCAATAGGAAAGTAATTGATAACCTACACATCAGAATAACAATTAACTGTACAAATAATTCACAAATGATAAGAGATACTGTACTTATCCGGCAATGCAAGCCTGTGCCTGGTAATAAGCCCACCCATATCTATCGCAATTCAGTATAAATGTGAACAAACGCTATTTTATGTCCTGTAATATGACTGGGGGTGTCAAAATATGCCTGGAGTGTTTATCACAATAAAATGCAATACAGAAAGAATGTACCGTGATATGTTTCCTGATATATCATCATAGAAAAGAGTGCGAAATTTAAAAAAAAATGGTTGTTAGAATGTTATCTCCAATGGATTTGAGATTTGTGTTTCACCAACCATCCATTATGAAATTTCAACTAATTTTCACCAAAAGAAACAACTTGTTTAAAGTTACAGGTGTATCTGTAAGAATGTGAAGTAATTTGCAAAGTTATGAAAACACATAGCAGGTAAGTTGAACTTTTCAGTGGTAGCGATTGCTTTATCACTTTTTTGACGTTTTGACTTGATGTTACCATGACAATATACAGTTTCTTTCTTTTCAAGACTTCACTGCCCATAGTTTCTGTTGAAAAGTCATGCATGGTTTTCCTACTTTTCACGTTTTTAAATCCATACTCTTCTTTTGCTTATAATTGTTTTCTTTAAGTCTTTCCCCAATTCCTACATTCTTACCTTTGACCTTTATCCCTTAACTCGTCTTTTTATAGTTTACTCATTGGTGGCTAGACTGGCTTTAAGTCCACATGAAATATTTTTTTCTATGCACTTTAACAAATTTAATATGTGTTGATTATGTCTATAATATACTTGCTCAAGTCCATATTTTGACAGGATAAGACGTGATAATCTTTGAGACTGACAGCCAAAGTCTACATCATAACCAACATAATCTCTATTGGATCTGACAGGAGACATTATAAATGATGCCACATGTGGTGACAGCAGACATCATACAGAGTCCCAAATGTGGTTACAGGAAACATCACACATGGTACCAAATTTCAGGTTACAGGAAATGTTATGACAGGTGCCACATGTAATGACAGGAGAAATCATACAGGATGCCACATGTGGTTACAGGAAACATCATACAGGTTCCCAAATGGCAGGTTACAGGAGATATTATGACAGGTGCCACATGTGGTGACAGGAGATATACAGGGTGCTACATGTGGTTACAGGAAACATCATACAGGGTGCTAAATGTCAGATTCATGAGATGTTATGACAGGTGCCACATGTGGTGACAGGAGATATACAGGGTGACACATGTGGTTACAGGAAACATCACACAGGGTCCCAAATGTCAGATTACAGGAGATATTATGACAGGTGCCACATGTAGGTGCACTTACTTGTAAAGAACACCTTATTTCACTCACAATTTTATGACATTTGATCAAGATGCCTTTTCTTTTGTTTTCTACTCGATTCCTGTTGTCAGTTTTCATACCTGCTTCTAACCCTGATTTTGTCATTTTGTGTTAACACACTGGGATAAAAAAGGGTTTTAGAGCAATAAGTTAAAAGTCCACAAAAGGATGAACATTGTGTCATAAAACCAGGACATACCAATGGACCTAGGAGAAGTAGCATGTGTTCTCCTTACCATTACATAGTACCACCATAATGTAGAGATGGTAAGGTCAAATGTCAAGTTGGATAGCATTACCAACAGTCTGGCAAAATGTCAACCAACTCGTTTGTCGATATGCTTTTAAATGTTACAGCAGACATTCCGATATTTACATGGATACAACGTACATAATTCGTCACAACATTCAGCTTCGCTTGGTTAAAACACCATTTTGTACTTAATCTGTATTGATTTTATTTATCAAAAAACAAACTTGTTTTTTACTTTAAAATAATGAATCCCTAACCATGCACTTTTATTTGTAAATTCCAATATATTTTTTTCAGTTGCTCTCTGTAAAGTTTCTATGTTGAATTATCACTAAGGTTAATCAAACTTTAAAGGCTTGCTTCTTTAAATTTATTCATATTCAAAGAGTTTTTTTAAAGTGTCCCAAATAATGCAACATTCAACATCACCTTAACTCAAGATGTCTGCACTAAACTATGTAAATAATCTATATTTTTTGCAGAATTGAGTTTGGTGTGATTGATGTTCAAGGCAGTATTGGGTTTTGTACGGATGATGACGTACGAATACACTCATTGGTGAAAAGTGTTCCAGAAGAAAATACAATTATAAAAGTTATTCAATTATAGATTAGTGGTACCAGCAGTCCCGTATAATGGCCACGGCACCTCCATAAAACACGGGTAATCTCATTGGCTGTGCAAGAACAGTCTTACCTAAGGCGCGCACAAGAGCTTGGCGCATACCTCACACGATCACGACAATGCGAACACCTTCCTTCATACCGTACTGTCCCAATGTATACTGATCAATGAATATGGCAGGCTGGTTGCCAAAAACAAACTACAATCATTTTATTGTTACATGAACAAAACCAAATATCATCAATGGATGTGGTTGTGTAATACTATCCAGTTACTCATGCAAACTTTCCTACTTCTTGATACAGTACATTTCACCTAATATCACGTCGGTTAATGTCACTGTTCGGTTATTATCATGTATTTTTGATGCACCGTTTTTCCTGCTATATAATCTATGCAATTCAATTCTTTTATTATCACCTGATTTTATGTCGATTTCTCTTAATATCACTTTATTTTGGCCACTGTCACAAAAAAAATACAGGTAAATGACTGTAATGTTTAATGATAAATGCCCTGGGGATCTTCTGTCACACCTGGACGCGTTATGTAAACAACTTTCGGCATTAAGAATAGGAAGGACAATGTGGTTTGTCGAATTCTGTGTTCCCTGACATCTTCTGATTTCATCTATTATAATTGTATCACAAAATCTGATGGATACAGTAACCATGGCAACATTACAACACTGTAATCATTGCAACACTACAACATTGTAACTATGGCAGCACTTTAAGACATACATTACCTTATCATTATCACCTAAGTTTGAGGGATTACAGATTCAGTTAAGCCTATATAAAACTATTAAGTAAAACAACCATCAGGTATTAAACCTAAGTCTTATCACTGCAAGTCCAGGTAAGTTTGAAGAGTATAAAATGTCACCTGTCCAGGTAAGTTTGAAGAATATAAACTGCCGCCTGTCCAGGTAAGCTTGTAAACCTTATTTTGTATTATAGTTCCTCAGTGTTTAATTCTTTTGGGCCACATTTAGTTCCACAAGACTAATTCCTAAAGTCCCATAGGAGATGGTGGTAACTGACCCTCCAGTCTTCATTAAATTTATTCAACATAATTTGGCCTGAAACTCCTTGATATCTGTCTCCTTACAAAATGTAGTGATTTATGTCAGAGCTATCTCCATTTATGATTTAAATTACCTCATCTAATGCTCAGGTAATGCAGAATTATTTCCTCATTATATATCATTTATGTTCTTCTGAACTTTTCAAAGGTGTCATTAATTTAATGAACAAAGTCCAAGTTACAATATTATATAACATATCTTATGATGTTCCTACAGCAGAACTCTTTAGAAATGCAGATACAAAACAGATTAATAAGGTACCATATATTCTGAAGTTTTACATTTCTATTTTGTGTAATAACATTGACAAACATGCAGGGTCTTACACAAACCTCATATCTAGAACTGGAAATATCCATGTACTTTTGAAAGTAAGCAAGGGACCATTTCTGAAAGTGTTAACTTCATTTCTAAGTAATGAGAATTGTGCTGTAAGGTGACAAAGCCTATTACAGCAAGCAAGTTGTATGTGGTAAGGTTGAGAAAACAACCCACTCCCAAAGGAAGTCCCGTACACTCCCAAAGGAAGTCCTGTACACTCCCAAAGGAAGTCCCGTACACTCCCAAAGGAAGTCCCATACACTCCCAAAGGAAGTCCTATACACTCCCAAAGGAAGTCCTGTACACTCCCAAAGGAAGTCCCGTACACTCCCAAAGGAAGTCCCATACACTCCCAAAGGAAGTCCTGTACAATCTCAAAGGAAGTCCCATACTCTCCCAAAGGAAGTCCCGTACACTCCCAAAGGAAGTCCCGTACCCTCCCAAAGGAAGACCCGTATTTGTCCCCAACACTGTATGAGGTAAGGGTGAGAAAACAACCCACTCCCAAAGGAAGTCCCATATTTGTCCCCAACACTGTATGAGGTAAGGGTGAGAGAACAACCCACTCCCAAAGGAAGTCCCGTATTTGTCCTCAACACTGTATGAGGTAAGGGTGAGAAAACAACCCACTCCCAAAGGAAGTCCCATATTTGTCCCCAACGCTGTATGAGGTAAGGGTGAGAAAACAACCCACTCCCAAAGGAAATCCCGTACACTCCCAAAGGAAGTCCTGTATTTGTCCACAACACTGTATGAGGTAAGGGTGAGAAAACAACCCTCTCCCAAAGGAAGTCCTGTACACTCCCAAAGGAAGTCCTGTACAATCTCAAAGGAAGTCCCATAAACTCCCAAAGGAAGTCCCGTACACTCCCAAAGGAAGTCCTGAACAATCTCAAAGGAAGTCCCATACACTCCCAAAGGAAGTCCCGTACTCTCCCAAAGGAAGTCCCATATTTGTCCCCAACGCTGTATGAGGTAAGGGTGAGAAAACAACCCACTCCCAAAGGAAATCCCGTACACTCCCAAAGGAAGTCCTGTATTTGTACCCAACACTGTATGAGGTAAGGGTGAGAAAACAACCGACTCCCAAAGGAAGTCCCGTATTTGCCCTCAACACTGTATGAGGTAAGGGTGAGAAAAAAAACCACTCCCAAAGGAAGTCCCGTATTTGTCCCGAACACTGTATGAGGTAAGGGTGAGAAAACAACCCACTCCCAAAGGAAGTCCCGTACACTCCCAAAGGAAGTCCCGTACACTCCCAAAGGAAGTCCTGTACACTCCCAAAGGAGTCCTGTACACTCCCAAAGGAAGTCCTATACACTCCCAAAGGAGTCCCGTACACTCCCAAAGGAAGTCCTGTACACTCCCAAAGGAAGTCCTGTACACTCCCAAAGGAAGTCCTATACACTCCCAAAGGAGTCCCGTACACTCCCAAAGGAAGTCCTGTACACTCCCAAAGGAAGTCCTGTACACTCCCAAAGGAAGTCCTGTACACTCCCAAAGGAGTCCCGTACACTCCCAAAGGAAGTCCTGTACACTCCCAAAGGAGTCCCGTACACTCCCAAAGGAAGTCCTATACACTCCCAAAGGAAGTCCCGTACACTCCCAAAGGAGTCCCGTACACTCCAAAAGGAAGTCCTGTACACTCCCAAAGGAGTCCCGTACACTCCCAAAGGAAGTCCTGTATTTGTCCCCAACACTGTATGAGGTAAGGGTGAGAAAACAACCCACTCCCAAAGGAAGTCCCGTATTTGTCCCCAACACTGTATGAGGTAAGGGTGAGAAAACAACCCACTCCCAAAGGAAGACCGGTATTTGTCCCCAACACTGTATGAGGTAAGGGTGAGAAAACAACCCACTCCCAAAGGAAGACCCGTATTTGTCCCCAACACTGTATGAGGTAAGGGTGAGAAAACAACCCACTCCCAAAGGAAGACCGGTATTTGTCCCCAACACTGTATGAGGTAAGGGTGAGAAAACAACCGACTCCCAAAGGAAGTCCCGTATTTGTCCTCAACACTGTATGAACTAAGGGTGAGAAAACAACCCACTCCCAAAGGAAGTCCCGTACACTCCCAAAGGAAGTCCTGTATTTGTCCCCAACACTGTATGAGGTAAGGGTGAGAAAACAACCCACTCCCAAAGGAAGACCGGTATTTGTCCCCAACACTGTATGAGGTAAGGGTGAGAAAACAACCGACTCCCAAAGGAAGTCCCGTATTTGTCCTCAACACTGTATGAACTAAGGGTGAGAAAACAACCCACTCCCAAAGGAAGTCCCGTACACTCCCAAAGGAGGTCCTATACACTCCCAAAGGATGTCCCGTACACTCCCAAAGGAAGTCCTGTATTTGTCCTCAACACTGTATGAGGTAAGGGTGAGAAAACAACCCACTCCCCAAGGAAGTCCCGTACACTCCCAAAGGTAGTCCTGTATTTGTCCCCAACACTGTATGAGGTAAGGGTGAGAAAACAACCCACTCCCTAGGAAGTCTCGTATTTGTCCCCAACACTGTATGAGGTAAGGGTGAGAAAACAACCCACTCCCAAAGGAAGTCTCGTATTTGTCCCCAACACTGTATAAGGTAAGGGTGAGAAAACAACCCACTCCCAAAGGAAGTCCCGTATTTGTCCTGAACACTGTATGAGGTAAGGGTGAGAAAACAACCCACACCCAAAGGAAGTCCTGTACACTCCAAAAGGAAGTCCCGTATTTGTCCTCAACACTGTATGAGGTAAGGGTGAAAAAACAACCCATGTACTCCCAAAGGAAGTCCCGTATTTGTCCCCAACACTGTATGAGGTAAGGGTGAGAAAACAACCCATGTACTCCCAAAGGAAGTCGCGTATTTGTCCCCAACACTGTATGAGGGAAGGGTGAGAAAACAACCCACTCCCAAAGTAAGTCCCGTACACTCCCAAAGGAGGTCCTATACACTCCCAAAGGATGTCCCGTACACTCCCAAAGGAAGTCCTGTATTTGTCCTCAACACTGTATGAGGTAAGGGTGAGAAACCACCTCACCCCCAAAGGAAGTCCCGTACACTCCCAAAGGAGGTCCTATACACTCCCAAAGGATGTCCCGTACACTCCCAAAGGAAGTCCTGTAATTGTCCCCAACACTGTATGAGGTAAAGGTGAGAAAACAACCCACGTACTCCCAAAGGAAGTCCAGTATTGGTCCCCAACACTGGATGAGGTAAGGGTGAGAAAACAACCCACGTAGTCCCAAAGGAAGTCCAGTATTTGTCCCCAACACTGTATGAGGTAAGGGTGAGAAAACAACCCACGTACTCCCAAAGGAAGTCCAGTATTTGTCCCCAACACTGTATGAGGTAAGGGTGAGAAAACAACCCACGTACTCCCAAAGGAAGTCCAGTATTTGTCCTGAACACTGTATGAGGTAAGGGGTAGAAAAAAACCACTCCCAAAGGAAGTCCCGTATTTGTCCCCAACACGGTATGAGGTAAGGGTGAGAAAACAACCCACTCCCAAAGGAAGTCCAGTATTTGTCCTCAACACTGTATGAGGTAAGGGTTAGAAAAAAAACACTCCCAAAGGAAGTCCAGTATTTGTCCTCAACACTGTATGCGATACATGCCTACAATGCATTGTGTACTGGTGAACAAATAAAGCCTAATTTTCTGCACATGAATAATGGAAGAATTATTTTGATGAAACAATACAGATATAAAGGTTATAAATCCAGCATCCTATGTCAATAACATGAAGATGGGCATGGCATACCCAACATGTGTAAAAGTGTCAATAATCGTATCACTCCAACAGTATCCAAGTTACAGAACGCTGAAACACGCCTACTCAAATATAACTTAATCGCAAAGTTTGGGGGCAATTTCAAATGAAACATAAAATATGTATTTCTTGAGATTCTTTGTAAATCATTTATTAAGGGATTATATTGATATTTCTTTTGTACCAATTCTCCTGTGGAGGTGTACCGATATATCAGCAAATTAGCTGCTGGAAACATCCCCAAGTAGTTAATATGCTATATTGAAACCTTTCCCAGTAATGTGATTTATGTACAGCGTAGGCTACCATACGATTAATGATATTATTTCTCAATTGAATCACTGCTAGTAATACAATTACAGATATTGAACATACACACATAACACAATAGCTATACATCGGGGACCAAGGCTGAGATAAAGCTAATAGTTTCTGTTTCTCTAAATAAAATATATTTTTATTTCAGAATTCATGACGAGGGAATACTTAGGTGAATAAAGGTATTTACTGAGAATCTTTTCAAATCTTAAAACCTGTTTGTTTAAAAAAAATCAATATTTGAACTTTTCTACAGTCTAACTGGGAGGAAATTTGTCCTCAAATTTTTAGAACTACCAGAGTATTAGTTTAAACCATCTGAAGCTGTCCCTGATCCTATCAATAAGACATTTCCTCAGCACTTTTTACCAACAGCCACAGGTTTAGGTGACCTGCCACAACACCAACAGCCAAAGGTTTAGGTGACCTGCCACAACACCAACAGCCACAGGTTTAGGTGACCTGTCACAATACCAACAGCCACATGTTTAGGTGACCTGCCACAACACCAACAGCCACAGGTTAAGGTGACCTGCCACAACACCAACAGCCACATGTTTAGGTGACCTGCCACAACACCAACAGCCACAGGTTTAGGTGACCTGCCACAACACCAACAGCCACAGGTTTAGGTGACCTGCCACAACACCAACAGCCACAGGTTTAGGTGACCTGCCACAACACCAACAGCCACAGGTTTAGGTGACCTGCCACAACACCAACAGCCACAGGTTTAGGTGACCTGCCACAACACCAACAGCCACAGGTTTAGGTGACCTGCCACAACACCAACAGCCACAGGTTTAGGTGACCTGCCACAACACCAACAGCCACAGGTTTAGGTGACCTGCCACAACACCAACAGCCACAGGTTTAGGTGACCTGCCACAACACCAACAGCCACAGGTTTAGGTGACCTGCCACAACACCAACAGCCACAGGTTTAGGTGACCTGCCACAACACCAACAGCCACAGGTTTAGGTGACCTGCCACAACACCAACAGCCACAGGTTTAGGTGACCTGCCACAACACCAACAGCCACAGGTTTAGGTGACCTGCCACAACACCAACAGCCACAGGTTTAGGTGACCTGCCACAACACCAACAGCCAAAGGTTTAGGTGACCTGCCACAACACCAACAGCCAAAGGTTTAGGTGACCTGCCACAACACCAACAGCCACAGGTTTAGGTGACCTGCCACAACACCAACAGCCACAGGTTTAGGTGACCTGCCACAACATCTTAAATTCTGTAGTTATTAGATAGATGACACAATATAGTGTTGATACTACTGATACCATAGTTTCCTTTCATTATTTGATGTCTCTTGCACATAATGCAGCTGTAACGCTGGAACAAGGCAACATACATGTATGTCACCCTCCAGTTCATTGTTTGTTCGTGCTAAAGTTGCACTATTGTCAGAGCTAGACTGCTTCACACAGAGACATCTGTTTTGGATAGAATTTATTATTCTAGTCTGTTTGGTAAGAGGAAGCACTGTAGACACTGAGGACTTTAAGGACGTGTATATATACGTAGTTTGTCACGTCTAAACAACTGTAATGTAACCGTATTACCATCACTGGTATATAATGCATTTTTAAAGTACAGGCAACCAGTAACATGTTTCATGTCACATAAAAGCTGAAAATCAAAAATATATTTTAGGGATTTCAAAAGGGAAACATGGCTCTGATTTGTACGCTTTGTAAACATGTTGGTCAAATCCCAAGTGTAAGATGTCTTCATGGACGGTTCAATGATAAAATTCAAAGAACTTTTTTGTTAAGGACGTCATAAAAGCATTGCTGTTGGTTTCAATGAGAGAACAGGGAAGATGATCATATTGAGCTAGGTAAGAGTAGAGTAAAACTGCAATCCAATATGGACTTGTAGTCGTAGACCAGTCTATCATTTTTAAATTACCCAGAATCCCCATTGCATGACATCCCATTGTGTGACAGTTAGCATTTTCATTTGTTTTGATATTTTATTTGACAACATTCTAGTTTTGCTGAGAAATGCTTTTTGTAAATTTCCCATTAAACAATACTCCAGTTATCCATCAAATAACACTTCATTTACCACTAAATATCTCTGTACACTTAATTTACATACACAAAATACTCAGATTACCACCAAATACCATAACCTGTACACTTTACATACACAAAACACTCAGTTTACCACTAAATACCATTACCTGTACACTTTACATACACAAAGTACTCAGTTTACCACTAAATACCATTACCTGTACACTTAACATACACAAAACACTCAGTTTACCACTAAATACAATTACCTGTACACTTTACATACACAAAACACTCAGTTTGCCACTAAATACCATTACCTGTATACTTTACATACACAAAATACTCAGTTTACCACTAAATACCATTATATTTACCTGTATACTTTACATACACAAAATACTCAGTTTACCACTAAATACCATTACCTGTACACTTTACATACACAAAGTACTCAGTTTACCACTAAATTCCATTACCTGTACACTTAACATACACAAAACACTCAGTTTACCACTAAATACAATTCCCTGTACACTTTACATACACAAAACACCCAGTTTACCACTAAATTCCTTTACCTGTACTCTTTACATACACAAAACACCCAGTTTACCACTAAATTCCTTTACCTGTACTCTTTACATACACAAAACACCCAGTTTACCACTAAATTCCTTTACCTGTACTCTTTACATACACAAAACACCCAGTTTACCACTAAATACCATTACCTGTACACTTTACATACACAAAACATTTAGTTTACCACTAATATCATTATCTGTACACTTTACATACACAAAATACTCAGTTTATCACTAAATACCATTACCTGTACACTTTACATACACAAAATACTCAGTTTACCACTAAATACCATTACCTGTACACTTTACATACACAAAACACCCAGTTTACCACTAAATCCCATTACCTGTACACTTTACATACACAAAACACCCAGCTTACCACTAAATACCATTACCTGTACACTTTACATACACAAAACACTCATTTTCTAGGGAATATGGAAGCATGTTTCTGTGAATTCTTTTACTCATTTACATCATGTTTGAAGCAAATTATTTTAGTGTATCACATGTTAATTTCTTGGTCATTGATTGTATAAGCACCCTGGTCTTGTTCAGTTAAGTACCAAGTCTTTCTTGACTACAGGGTACTGTACTTGGCGACGGACAATATAGTGCCTACAGGTATAAGAGTGACACGTCGAGCTTTGCCCCTTGTCATAGGGGGCGCTGTCAATTCTACTTTCATTTCAAGTTTCTGTTCTGCTATAGCATCAGAAACCTGATTCAAAAGAGAAAATTTGGATTTGTTTGTAGAGGTACAACAAGTAGAAAACAAAACGAACAATCGAATTTACCACAACTGTATTTAGACAGTTTGGGCAAGAAAGGGGAATATGAAACAACAGTTTACCAGTGATAACCTAATAAGTTGAACAATTTATTGGAAAAAGAAAGAACTATATTCCAAGGGTTAACAGATTGCAATCAGCCTAGGCTGCAAGGTAATTATAAGGTGCCATGCGATGTACTAAATCTATTATGTTCCTTGCTCTCGGAAACATTTCTAGCTCTGTCTGGGAAGGCAGAGGGGCCAACCCATAGATTGAAGTGATATAGTACTTATCATACTATTCAGACAGGAAGTGCTGACTTTAAATCTTGTGACTATGCCGTGGCAGACTGTACTGAGTGACCTAATTAAATCTCAGACTTACGTCTTACTCAAGGAAAGCAAAAATTGGAGAGCCATCAATTACAATGATTCAAAGTCAATGTTTTCCCAAGAACAGTGTGAATTTATTACCAGAGCAAACTGCAGCTAAAATGCATAGATTCGTTAATTATTAAACCCAATATTTCTTGATTATCCCTGCTGGAAGCTTAACATTAAATCAAACTTATTTTCATTACAGGAATTACAAGTAATTTAAATCAACTGTTGCCCTTAAATTTCAAAGAACCCCATTGATTTTCAACAATCTCATACAAACTTCACAGAGGTACACTGCCAATATGGGACCCAGTCTGTGAAATACCCAGCACTATCACTACTGAGGGGTTTAGTCTTCATCCTGGCTCTGCCTGAACTCTGTGAAAAACTATATGTTTCAGGAAAGGCGACCGAGGTACAAAGGAACAAAACTTGATACCATAGACACATTATAAAAACATAAACCGTCTATCATCATTGGTCAATATTCTCAATGTCTTCTTCCCAAGAGAGAAACTATTGTCTACAAAAGAAATTCCATCTCAATTTTATAAAGCAGTATTTGTATGTTTTCTAAATAGCTATATATATTATTTTCAATTTTATTTCTATTTATCTTCACTTAGAATATATGACAATGATTTGTATTTACAGAAGTGCCCATAGAGGGCAAGTAGTGCCAGGGACATCTGAGAAAGATATCACCCTAGTGAAAAAATAACACTTTTAAATGGCATCTTTGGAACTCTTCTTTCAGATGACATCGGTAGATCTTAGAAAATAGGAATAGTTTAGCAATTTCACTTGTTGAAAATGTTCAATTTTAGGGTCTGAAATAGGGAGAGTTGGTAAGTATTAAGTATATAGCATAAACATCATTCTGTTCACTTCCGTTTTTATTGTTCCATACAAGTCATGGAATATAAATGTTAATTTCAAGCTCTTTGCTTCAGAGGTCTTTTTACTGATGATGTTTATAGGAATTTAAGAACTTTTTTTGATTCTGGAAAAACACGCTTAGTGATTCATATCTTTTTAACAATGAAATATTATCGAAGTGTGGTGGGTGGCCATATTTAATCAATGAATTGCTGATTTTAAGCAAAGCTACAAAAAATCTATATTTGAGATGCTTAAATGGCAACCTTATCACAAACAGGGCTATCAGATGACTAAAGTGTGATGTGTCGTTAACGCTGAACAGACCAATTTTCTCATGACAACGATCTGCCCTAATCTTTTAGCAAGCGCATTATGGTTGGTAAATATTAGCTGTTTATCCTTAACTAATTGGCTTTTTTTCTGGAACTGCGGGCAATAGCCTCAGACATGAAGATCAGGGAGGATTCAAGTGTTTGTTGCATTATGTAATGTACTTCAAGTCAGGGATAAATGTTGCATAACCTGTCACTATCTGTCAGAATCTGTGACCTTTAGGTAGAGTTCCAGCAGTCTGCATTGTACCTCTAACTAACACTGTTCCATTTTATTTACCATTTCTCCGACTTGGAACTCTTTCCCATCTTCTATAGCAAAGAGTCATATATGAAGGATATGTATAAAGCCCAACAAGAGTGATTGATATAAGTTGAAATAACCTGTTTCATAATTGTTGTAAAACAAGAGGCCCAATGGGCCTGCATCGCTCACCTGGTATTAATCTCACGCTTGTAATCTTAAAAGTGGACTAAAATACAGCTGCAGGCAAAATATCAGTGTTTCATTCATAAGAACCTATTAAAAGATTTAAACATATGACACCTGTGACCTTGAATGTTGAACAAGGACATTATAATATTAGGTTGAACAGAGTTTATAGTCTTCCAACCCAGCATGCTTCTGGAAAAATATCATTACCCTGGACCTTTTGGTTATACAGAACAAATCATTTTAATATTTAAACATATATTGCCCCCTGTGACCTTGAATATGGGTGAAGGTCATTCACTTGGTAGTCCTTCATCCAGCATGTTAATGGCCAAATATCATGACCCTTGGCCTTTTGCTTATTAAGAAGAATTAAGTCATTCAATGGTTTTAAACCCCTGTGACTATATATATATATATGTCAAGGTCATTCATTTTAACTTGGTAGTCCTTCATCCCAGTATGTTACTGGCATTATCCTAGGCCTCTTGGTTATTCAGAAGAAATTGTTTAAAGGTTAAGAACATATTTGACCCTGTGACCTTGAAAAAAGATGAATGTCATTTATTTGAACAAACTTTATAGCCCTTCATCCCAGCATGCTACAAGCCAAATATCATCACCCTAGGCCTATTGGTTATTCAGAAGAAGTTGTTTAAATGTTTTTAACACATTTGACCCCTGTGACCTTGAATATAAGTCAAGGTCATTTATTTGAAAAATCCTGGCAGCCCTTCATCCCAGCATGTTACCGGCCACATATTATCACCCTAGGCCTCTCAGTTATTCAGAAGAAGTTGTTTAAAAGATGTTAACATATTTGACCCCTGTGACCTTGAATATAAGGCAAGGTCATTTATTTGAACAAACTTGGTAGCCCTTCATCCCAGCATGTTACTGGCAAACTATCATCACCCTAGGCCTCTTGGTTATTCAGAAGAAATTATTTAAATGTTTTTAACATATTTAACCCCTGTGACCTTGAATATAAGGCAAGGTCATTTATTTGAACAAACTTGGTAGTCCTTCATCCCAGCATGCTACAGCCCCACTATCAGTACCCTGGGCCTTTTGGTTATTGAGAAGAAGGTGTTTGAAGATTTTAACATATTTGACCCCTGTGACCTTGAATATAAGGCAAGGTCATTTATTTGAACAAACTTGGTAGCCCTTCATCCCAGCATGTTACTGGCAAACTATCATCACCCTAGGCCTCTTGGTTATTCAGAAGAAATTATTTAAATGTTTTTAACATATTTAACCCCTGTGACCTTGAATATAAGTCAAGGTCATTTATTTGAAAATCCTGGTAGCCCTTCATCCCAGCATGCTACAGGCCCAATATCAGTACCCTGGGCCTTTTGGTTATTGAGAAGAAGTAGTTTGAAGGTTTTAACATATTTGACCCCTGTGACCTTGAAAGTGGATCAAGGTCATTCATTTTAAAAAACTTTGTAGCCCTTCATCCCAGCATACTTCTTGCCAAATATCATCAGCCTGGGCTTCTTGGTTATTCAGAAAAAGTTGTTTGAAGTAAAATGTTGACGCCGGACGGCCGGACGCCGGACGCCACACCACCTTTGGGCCAGGTAAGCTAAAAACAGAAGGTTGTATTGACAGATCAGTGTACTAAGCAGCCTTTTTATGTATGTTAATTGAGCACACCCATTCTTCTCTAGAAATATACTGGGGTACACTTATAGGGCAGGTGTGCTTATTATGTTTAATATGGTAGAGGTATTTGAACCCCAGACCACTGGCTCATAAAGCAGGAAGCTAAACAACCACACTACTTGTCATGATATCTGTTATATTTTAATACTCTTCAGCAACATCACTGGGAATATTTTCAAAATTTCCAAACTCTCTAAAAAGACAAATTTTATATAGTATTTGTTGAAAGAATATTGAGGAAATAAACTTCACATAACAGTTCAATACCCATAAACAGCAGAAAAGTTGTAGGACTCTCTACCTTAATGGGCATGTTTAAAATATGTTAAAAGAGTTAAAAGTTGCCACATCCGAAAATCTAACATTTCATGTAAATATTGTCTACAAAATAAACCATTACATCCCAGAACTCACAACCAATATGTAAAATTATGTTATCTAACATCTTGTACATAAGTTCAAAGCTTGTTATCCTTTTTTTGCTAAATATCTAGCTTTAATGACAAGATCAATCTCATAAAAGTTCATTTTAATTTAAAATCATCTACTAATCCTTTGATATTTCACTCCTAACATGACGTACCTAACTAAAACCATAATTGTGCCACAGGTGTTGTGTCACTTTCGTATTTAATTTTAACGAAAACAATGTAAGCCATAAGTAGAAAAAGAAAGTACTTGAAATTCCTTTGTGATAAGGGAACTGTGACTTAGTTTGTTTGAGCTAAGCTAGTAAAATGTTGACCATTGAATTTTCTGATGGCAGCGGACAAATAATTCAACAAGAGGCCCATGTGCCTTAACGGTCACCTGATCTATTGATACAGAGAGTTGATTCTGTTTCTAACATGAACAGAAATATTATTCAAAGTGGCAAAAAAACAATAAAATCACCTTATTCAATATCTAGCATACAGATTTAGGACTGAAAAGTATATGAAACTAGCACCTCTGATTCTAAGCAAGGAAAATGAAGAAATTTTAGCACACTGACTTCTTTTGGCCCCACCCTACAGCCCTTGGGAGTAGGGCTGGCTCAAAACTTTCACAGTATCAAACTATCAACTCACGGTTATAATTCTATAATAAATTTTGCCCCCCCCCTCGTTCCCGAGCGGGTAAATGTGAAACCCCAGGGTCATAAACGTTAAGACCCTTCCATCTATGAAGAGTGTTTGATTCTACCATATCTGGGTCTTTGAGAAGAGGATTTTTGAAATTTCAATCAATTCAACCCTTTTTGGCCCCACCCATCAACCCCGGGGGGTCAGTCAGGGCTCATATGTGCATACCATCAAACTGCTATCCAATACTGATAATGTTAACCCAAATTGAATTACTTCCAATGGAAATTAAACAAATGTTGGTCCAAAATATGATTTCCCTATATAAACTATAGTGAAGTTTACCCCCTCCCCAGGGGCTGGGGACCAAATCAGCCACTATTTTTGTTGACCTTTGGCCATGGAAGGTTTCTGCAAAATTTCATTGAAATTGGTGCAGGGGTTTTGGAGAAGAAGTCGAAAATGTAAATTGTTTACGGACGGACGCCGGACGCCGGACAACACCGGACGTCGATCTCATCAAGCTTTAAAATTATTTATTTCCTACACTGAGAGCAGGACGTCTGCCTTTTGCCTTGTTTGCCCTTTTAAAACTGTAAGCCTGTCACCTACTCTCTGTAATCAATGCTCATTTGTCAACAGACGTACTAAATTGTACAAAATCATTATACCACTGAGCAACCTAGACAACTGCTTATAGGACATATTAATCTGTGTGAGAAATGATCAATTTCTTGTCAACCAGGATGCACCTTGGTATAGGAAATGGTATATCAGGAAACTCACTGGTGGTTCTATAAACATTGGTTTAGAAAATTATATTTTGAGAAAGTCACCAGTGGTCCTTAACATTTTGTTAGAAAAGATATTTTGAAAAACTCAAGAATTGATAAGTCCTTAATATTATGCAACAAATAATATTTTGAGTAACTCACCTGCAGTCCTCTAGTAACATTGCATAAGAAATTGATTTTTTTGAGAACCCCATCAGTGGTCCTTATAACACTGTTAGAAATTCTATTTTGATAAACTCACCGCTGCTCCTTAACATTGCATTGGAAATGATATAAAAAAAAAACTCAACAGTGAAACTTCTTTATCATTATTGTGCAAGAAATAACATTTTGAGTAACTCATCTGCCGTCCTCTAGTAACATTGCATTAAAAATGATGTTTTTGAGAAATACAGCAGTGGTCCTTAACATGTTGCAAGAAATTATATTTTAATAAACTCACCGGTGGTCCTTAACACTGTGTAAGAAATGACATTTGAAAAATTAGATTGTGATTTCTAACACAAAAAGAACAATCTATCAAGGGAATCTGACCAACTGCTTATTGCAGCACGATATACAGGTAAAACAGTGCCAACAACAAAATCAATGCTATATATATATGGAACAATAAATTTAATATTGTACAAAAGCAATTATCCGGGCAAGGTCGAAAGTCAGTATTTGCCTTATATACAAAATGTAAAAATATGAATTTAAATTGCCATACTTTGATTAAACTTTTTGACACATATGTTACCAGTATACTGTGTTACGCATCTGAGGTATGGGGCTCGTGCAAAGGCATAGATATTGAGAAAGTTCACCTGGAATTTTGCAAAAGGATATTATGTGTTAAGAATACAACATGTAAT
>NW_018408911.1:675382-766563 GCF_002113885.1 Mizuhopecten yessoensis | reverse complement strand
GGGAGATATCGAAACATTGTAAGAAATGAACGTATATGCAGAATTTGTAACTCTGAAGATATTGAAGACGAATACCATTTTTTGTTCATTTGTCCATTTTATCAAGTTTTAAGAGAAAGACGTATAAAATTGTACTACTGGAAAAAACCATCTGTTTTCAAGCTGATTCAATTATTAAGCACAACGAACGTTAAAGAATTAACTATGTTAAGTAAATATATATATGATGCCACCCAGTTGAGGAATAGCATGATATAATGTTAAAATATATGTAACTACATGCATTTTTTGTCCATTCTCCACTGCGTTATTGCAGTGTCTGCCACTGTATTTATATGTATTGTGTACATACTGATGAGCTGTAAAGCTCAAAGTCAATAAATGAATTTGATATGTCTTATAGGGATTTATAGGGCAACAGGTTCAAATTTTAATGGTAATTTAAACTTAGTGGTAATTTTCATTTTAAATAAATAGATTCTGTTGAGCTTTAATGGAAATTTAATTGGACTAAAAAAACTCTGTGTTAAAAACTATTCTCATAATCACCAGTAAACATTCAAGATTGTAAATGCCAATTATTTTGTTCAGATTTTTAGAAATACATACATAATATATATTTGTTACAGCAACAGAAAACTTTGTGTCTTGTTTTGTGTATAAATGAAACCTTTACTAGACCTGATATTTTATTCCTGTCATTCATGTATAACACTTAGATAAAACGGACTTTGCCTACAAACACTGTAACCCTTGTTCAAATCCACCAGACCATGTCCGGAATCATTCTTGCAAGCATATATAGCTACTGTACTTGTGTTAATGACTTTCACTTATATTATAAACCTACCTCCGCTACCACAGTATACAAGGACTAAGATCAGGGGACCTACTAGTACATACTGTCTAGAGACAGTCAATAAAAAGGGGTCGGGTAAGGATATGTTATCCTGACTTGAGTCCTAAACCCAAAAAGGGATTTTCTCTGTATGATACAGGGTTTTTTTCTTTTTAAAAAGTGTGGTGGGCTTATTTTCAAGCCTGAGTTGTGGAAGCTAGTCTTGCTGTATGGGGCCAAGCGAAGGAAGCTAGTGTTGCTGTACGGGGCCAGATGAAGGAAGCTAGTCTTGCTGTAAGGGGCCAGATGAAGGAAGCTAGCTGAAGCTCTGTTGAACGAAGACAGATGAAGAAAGGCAGTAGGAAACCTATTGTTATTTGACAGTCCTTGTTTATGCACAAGACTTTCCTTTCTGAATAATGTATCCCCACTGTCAATAATATATATAGCAAAATAGGTAATAAGTTTGGTCCGGATCTATGGTGCGTATGTTAGAATTTATCTACACTGCTAAAATGAATGTTACAGTAGCAAATGGTATAAAAACAATACATTGATTTTTTTTTTTTTTAAACTGTACAATTTGTAAAGTGAATTGTTTAGCGTGCTTAAAACAATAGAAAACTATATAGCTACATATTCCACCAAGTATTCTGACAACTGTGTGAATTGGAAATTGCCCCACGTCGAACAAACACCTGAGTTAACGAGATAATGCTACCTGCTCACAGGTAGACAAGTTACTTTGATCATATATGTACCCACGCACTCCTGCTGAATTATTCATGTCCTCAGCCATGCAAGCAAATTGTTTCAACAGTATGAGAAATGACTTTCTCTGGTAATTAGGTACAATAGACCAGTCTAAAACATGTATCACCACAATTATCGTTATTACAGTACAATGTTTGGCTATAGGATTTATGTTCTTTGCCTTCTCTTGTCTTTCGTTTTGAAATCCGTCACAGGAACCTTTTTATTTTCAGATTTTTACAATACTGCAGCTTATCTGATTCTCATGTTCATTCAGAATCACAAAAGAAATGCTAATTCCAGATCCATCTTCATAAATATGAACAGCGTCAATTAAAATTTCAGGCTTTATTTTTAACTACTCAATGGATTTCAACAAAGCATTTGGTACACCAGTGAATATCACGATCTACGCACGTATCACCTAATTGGGAGGTTGCCCTTGTCTCTCTCTAATTAGAAAAAAATGTATGATCAGTTTTCATTTCATTTTCAATAATTTCCATGTTTCTAGGCAGTATTCCAAAAGATGGTATGATAGTTCCCTAACAATATAATCTGCCGCTTCTACTTCAAACATTGATCAATGAACACTCCGGAATTTTACATATCACTACGACGTGAACCTTCCGTTGTTTTAATCTGTGTTGGTTACATTGCATATCAAATTGTTTTATTCCATTGTACAAGCCATTCCAAAAGATCCATTTTACTTAAAAGTTAGCAGAAATGTGAGTCAGGACGAATTTTTATTTTAAATGAAAGTTAGCAGAATGGTGCATCATAAAAAATCAAAACACCAGTGGATCTAGAAAGGTTTTCTGGGTTTGAGGAAACCTCCCCCCCCCCCCCCCCCCCTATTTTCTCATTTCTCCACCCTTCGCAGTCTAATAGTTTTCTTTAAGGACAATATATCTTACCAATTTGGTTATGCATATGGACAATGATTTCCTGGTCTGTTACATGTTCATGTCAAATTGTCAGAAAATTTATATGAAGGAGCTTAATTTATAAACAGACGTAACACTCTAGTCACTGCACTGATCCGATGATCGATTGTAATTATCGTGTATTTAAGCAAAATATTTGTGTATTCCCTGTATCAACACACTCGACAGAACGAGTTTTACGTAAGACACAACTGGTCTAGTGCTACAACATTGTTACAACTATCATAACATTTAAACGCGGCTAAACAATCTTCAGTTTTTGTAATCTTCTTACAATTGTAAACATGTGTATGTAGCTATATAGGACGCCTAAATCTCTTCACTCACACGACAAGGTAACAATTATAAATAACACACATACCCCTAGCCAAAATTCTAGCTTCACGACTAAAGAAATAAAGAAATGTTAATGAAAATTTCCAGTAATATTTAGTGTGTGTTTAAATGCAATAAAATCATTTCATTCAATAGTTTTAGTGTTTTAACTTCCAGTTTGATAATTTTGGAATGGTGACCGAATCATTTTGAAAAATAAAATCTCCCATAATTCTGTGTCACATATTTTCCAACCTTTTGAAATTTTCATTGGAGAGATTCTGTGCGTTCAAAAATACAAGCATAAGTAAAAGGTGTGTTTATACCACCTAGATCTTAAACAAGAGGCCCAGAGAACCTGTATCGCTCACCTGAATATGTTTAAAATATTTGGTATGAAGTAAAGATATAGCACTCCATGGTAGGTGCTGTAAGTACATATGAAATTTCAGAAAGATCCATCCAGTACTTGAGATATAGCGAGAACAAACTTCAAACAGAGCCCCACCCCTATGCCCCTAGGGGGATCATACCCACTGTTTATACAAAATTGGTTCCCCTTTACCCAAGGATGCTCCACACCAAATTTAGACCAAATCCTTTCATTCCTACAGAAAAAGAAGGATTTTAAAGAATAATTTGCTATGTTTCCCCTATTGGGCCCCGCCCCTCAGGCCCCTGGGGGGGCTAGACCCGCGGTTTATACAAAATTGGTTTCCCTTCGCCAAAGGATGCTTCATACCAAATATGGAACAAATCCTTTCATTCCTACAGAAGAAGAAGGATTTTAAAGAATTTGCTATATTTCCCCTATTTGGCCCGCCCCTCAGCCCCCAGGGGGGCCAGACCCACGGTTTATACAAAATTGAGTCCCCTTGGCCTAAGCATGCTCCAGACCAAATTCAGTCAAAATCTACTTGGCCGTTCAGGACTAGTAGTGTTTTAAAGGAAAAGTTGACAGACGAACAGACGATGGTAGCTGCGGTATGGCATAAGCTCACCATGGTCCTTTGGACCAGGTGAGCTAATAAAAACTTTAGAATGGCATCTTTTAAGGTGTTAGTTTTTAGAATATAGGAATAGTTTGGCAAGTCTACTGGCTGAAAATGCTTAATTTCAGGGTAAAAATATGAGTCTCACTCCAAAATAGGAAAGGTTGGCAAGTATTTCTCCCATCTTTCACAGCTGTATCTCCCGTTTCAGCCGGGGAAGATCAGCTTGTCACCCCCTAGGGGGGGATAGCCTTGTGCCGATTAGCACGTGTTCGATTGTGACGTCATTAAAATGTGTCACCGGTGTAGTTATGACGTCATCAAAAGTGAATGACGATATTCATACCCCACATGTGTTTTTTGTTTACAAACAAAAGCAGATTATTGTCGGCGGAGCTGTGAAATAATAGGATGGGAGAAAAATAATCATCCCCTACCTTGAGGGTGTAACAGAAAAATCTCCTACCCTCGGGGCAGAGCCTTTGGTAAGAAAACCAAAATAATCAGCTGTCTGGTAGGAGATTTCTCTGTCACACCCTCAACGCAGGGAAAGATTCTATTATAGTCACTTAGTATTTCCTAATACCATGAGTTACCGTCCTTCATTGTTGCTGTCACCCTGTGCCATCTGCTGACTACTGTTCTGCCATTCTTGAAAATCTTTGGACCCAACACAAGGACCAGCCGTGTGAACCTGATCCATTGTTTTTGTTTATGGCTACATAAAAGTTATCTCTGTTTCAGGGATATATCATTTCATCAGTAACGGTACAAAATCTACTTTTAACATGTATAATATCTAAGTGTCAAAACGTTTCACAAAAACTAAAAACAATTGAAATTTAAAAGTAACTTGTTACCACGTAGGCTTGGAGACTTGTATCCTTGAACATCAATGTAACCAGACATGAAAAAA
Source organism: Mizuhopecten yessoensis (assembly GCF_002113885.1). Taxonomy (NCBI): domain Eukaryota; kingdom Metazoa; phylum Mollusca; class Bivalvia; order Pectinida; family Pectinidae; genus Mizuhopecten; species Mizuhopecten yessoensis. The sequence continues at coordinate 761,799 of NW_018408911.1, read as the reverse complement.
CTCAGTAATCAATTCCAGCTTGATAATTTATTTCTGACTTCAGGCTTTCTACCTTAACAGCAAAATTTTTGTCAGATGTTTGTGTGTTTCAAGTGGTAATGGATAAGGTGAGAAAACAACAATAATCCAACACACCAGTATCTCTACTACAACTAAACAACAGTAGTCATTTACACCAGTAGCTCTACTACAGCTAAACAACAGTAGTCCTAACTTATCAGTAGCTCTACTACAACTAAACAACAGTAGCCCTATACACCAGTAGCTCTACTACAGCTAAACAACAGTAGTCCTATACACCAGTAGCTCTACTACAGCTTAACAACAATAATCCATCACACCAGTATCTCTACTACAACTAAACAACAGTAGTCCTATACACCGGTAGCTCTACTACAGCTTAACAACAATAATCCAACACACCAGTATCTCTACTACAGCTAAACAACAGTAGTCCTAACACACCAGTAGCTCTACTACAAAAAAACAACAATATTCCTGTACACCAGAAGCTCTACTACAACTAAACAGTAGTAGCCCTAATACAACTAAACAGTAGTAGCTCTACTACAACTAAACAACAGTAGTCCTATACACCAGTAGCTCTACTACAACTAAACAACAGTAGTCCTCCACACCAGTAACTCTACTACAACTAAACAACAGTAGTCCTACACACCAGTCTCTCTACTACAACTAAACAACAGAGGTCCTTTACACCAGTAGCTCTACTACAACTAAAAAACAATAGTCCTGTACACCAGTAGCTCTACTACAACTAAACAGTAGTAGCCCTAATACAACTAAACAGTAGTAGCTCTACTACAACTAAACAACAGTAGCTCTACTACAAGTAAACAACAGTAGTCATATACACCAGTAGCTTTACTACATCTAAACAACAGTAGTCCTATACACCAGTAGCTCTACTACAACTAAACAACAGTAGTCCTCCACACCAGTAACTCTACTACAACTAAACAACAGTAGTCCTACACACCAGTATCTCTACTACAACTAAACAACAGAGGTCCTTTACACCAGTAGCTCTACTACAACTAAAAAACAATAGTCCTGTACACCAGTAGCTCTACTTCAACTAAACAGTAGTAGCCCTAATACAACTAAACAGTAGAAACTCTACTACAACTAAACAACAGTAGTCCAAACACCAGTATATTTACTAAAAAGTAGTAGGCCTAATACAACTAAACAGTAGAAGCTCTACTACAACTAAACAACAGTAGTCCTATATAACAGTAGTCCTACACACCAGTATCTCTACTACAACTAAACAACAGTAGTCCTACACACCAGTATCTCTACTACAACTAAACAACAGTAATCCTATACACCAGTATATCTACTACAACTAAACAACACTAGTCTTATACACCAGTATCTCTACTACAACTAAACAACAGTAGTCATATACACCAATAACTCTACTACAACTAAACAACAGTAGTCCTATATACTAGTAGCTCTACTACAACTAAACAACAGTAGTCCTATACACCAGTAGCTCTACTACAACTAAACAACAGTAACCCTAATACAACTAAACAGTAGTAGCCCTTATACAACTAAACAGTAGTAGCCCTTATACAACTAAAAATATTAGCCCTAATACAACTAAACAATATTAGCCCTAAAACAACTAAAAATATTAGCCCTTATACAACTAAACAGTAGTAGCCCTAATACAACTAAACAGTTGTAGCCCTTATGAAATGATAAGTGGACAGTGTTTCCATCAGAAAGTCTAAGAAACTCTGTAATATAGCTTTACAATAACTGGGGGACAGTGTTTCCTGTTACCATCAGAAAAGTATAGCCTCACCAGTACAAATACTAATGGATAGTGTTTCCATCATAGTGACTCCATATTATTGCTTTTTAAAACAGCATCAGCAGATCCGCGGACTGCTGAACTGTTTCCAGTGTTTCGGCTCATTTTCATGATTCTTATCCTTCGTAATAAGTGGCTGTAGCGTACGGTCTGGAGCCCCAGGCGGAGCATTCAAAAACACTGAAAAATCATTAATGAGATTCCAATAAAATGCCATTTGTTGACACCGTTATTCTTTGTACAATCCGGACACCTCACACAACCTCCCACAATTTACACCAGATAATGGCTGGACAAGCGAGCTGTTTTATCACCAAAACATTATTTAAGTAACACTTAAGCATATGTTTTTAATGGTAATGTGAAACAAGTGAATCACAGTTATATCCCCATTGGGTGGGGTTAAGCAGGACATGTCATTGTAATCAGACTTCTCGGCTAATTGCCATTAATGAGGTTATTGATATACAGTTTGCTAATCTGGCGGAACACAGGACCACCATTTTAAACCATTATCCTACAGACTTTCACAGTTAATCTGGCTGAACACAGGACACCATCATCCTACAGACTTTCACAGTTAATCTGGCTGAACACAGGACACCATCATCCTACAGGTTTTCACAGTTAATCGGGCTGAACACAGGACACCATCATCCTACAGGTTTTCACAGTTCATCTGGCTGAACACAGGACACCATCATCCTACAGGTTTTCACAGTTCATCTGGCTGAACACAGGACACCATCATCCTACAGGTTTTCACAGTTCATCTGGCTGAACACAGGACACCATCATCCTACAGGTTTTCACAGTTAATCGGGCTGAACACAGGACACCATCATCCTACAGGTTTTCACAGTTCATCTGGCTGAACACAGGACACCATCATCCTACAGGTTTTCACAGTTAATCGGGCTGAACACAGGACACCATCATCCTACAGGTTTTCACAGTTCATCTGGCTGAACACAGGACACCATCATCCTACAGACTTTCACAGTTAATCTGGCTGAACACAGGACACCATCATCCTACAGGTTTTCACAGTTAATCGGGCTGAACACAGGACACCATCATCCTACAGGTTTTCACAGTTCATCTGGCTGAACACAGGACACCATCATCCTACAGGTTTTCACAGTTAATCGGGCTGAACACAGGACACCATCATCCTACAGGTTTTCACAGTTCATCTGGCTGAACACAGGACACCATCATCCTACAGACTTTCACAGTTAATCTGGCGGAACACAGGACACCATCATCCTACAGACTTTTACAGTTAATCTGGCTGAACACAGGACCACCATTTTACACCATCATCCTACATACCTTCAGATTTAATCTGGCTGAACACAGGACCACCATTTTACACCATCATCCTTCATACCTTTAGAGTTAATCTGACGGAACACAGGACACCATCATCCTACAGACTTTCACAGTTGATCTGGCTGAACACAGGACACCATCATCCTACAGACTTTCACAGTTAATCTGGCGGAACACAGGACCACCATTTTACACCATCATCCTACAGATTTTCACAGTTAATCTGGCAGAACACAGGAAACCATCATCCTACAGACTTTCAGAGTTAATCTGGCGGAACACAGAACCACCATTTTACACCATCATCCTACATACCATCAGAGTTAATCTGGCTGAACACAGGACCATCATTTTACACCATCATCCTTCATACCTTCAGAGTTAATCTGGCGAAACACAGGACACCATCATCCTACAGATTTTCACATTTAATCTGGCTGAACACAGGACACCATCATCCTACACACCTTCAGAGTTAATCTGGCTGAACACAGGACCACCATTTTACACCATCATCCTTTAGTCTTTTCACAGTTAAAGTAAAGTTGATATTGAAATACATAGGTGATAAATACATAGCTGATAAATAAATGAGGAGGTAAATAAAATGACAGGCATTATATCAAGATTTTGCAGTATTCAATTTAATCTGCATCAAACAACCTTGACCTATAAAATCAATCTGGGTGTTGGATAGAGAAGTCCCAATACGACGTTGACCTACTTTGATGTATTCGGTCATCTCATGTCCTGTGATCTCTGACCACATTTGACTACTACGATTACCAGGGATACACCTACGATATCAATCTAGATCACGAGATGGCCATTCTAAGCTTGCTGCCCCTAATGGACCACTTTGGAGGTCACTTGAATCGGTCAGAAGAGATCGCAGTGGAGCAATCTATGATATTATGCGGTGATATTTCTGCTCCAGTTTCAGAATATTGTACAAATACGAGGACAAATATAGAAATGGAATCTGTAATGGAAGATAATTCATCCATGTGGGTCAAACAAAGAGTGTTGAAAACACAGGGAAATATATAAACAAAGATGGATGAGAGGAGTAGAAGTACAAGAGAGTAATACTATGTAAGGTAAGAGTAACATAAAGAATAATCAAAGATTAAATACTGTGAGTCATATATATTTTGTCTGGGGAACATTAGATCTGTAATTGCCATCAGTTTATGAAACTCTGCTGTGGAAACCCACAAGTGAATCCCCACCTCCTCAGAAATTCCTACGTGGAACCTCTTAACAAGAGTAATTGTTTGCCATCAGTTGTAAAACTCCCCTGTGGAGCCTCCTTATGAGAAGAATATGTCTGCCATCAGTTTATAACAATCCCCTGGAGAACCCCTTCATAACAGTAATCTACTTGTCATTGGTTTATAAAACTCCCCTGGAGAACCCCTTCATAAGTGTAACCTGCTTGCCATTGGTTTATAAAAAATCCCCTGGAGAACCCCTTCATAAGTGTAACCTGCGTGCCATTGGTCAATAAAACTCTTCTGGAGAACCCCTTCATAAGTGTAACCTGCGTGCCATTGGTTTATAAAACTCCCCTGGAGAACCACTTCATAAGTGTAACCTGCTTGCCATTGGGTTATAAAACTCCCCTGGAGAACCCCTTGATAAGTGTAACCTGCTTGCCATTGGGTTATAAAACTCCCCTGGAGAACCCCTTCATAAGTGTAACCTGCGTGATATTGGTCTATAAAACTCCCCTGGAGAACCCCTTCATAAGTGTAACCTGGTGCCATTGGTTTATAAAACTCCCCTGGAGAACCCCTTCATAAGTGTTGGTTTATAAAACTCCCCTGGAGAACCCCTTCATAAGTGTAACCTGCATGCCATTGGTTTATAAAAATCCCCTGGAGAACCCCTTCATAAGTGTAACCTGCGTGCCATTGGTCTATAAAACTCCCCTGGAGAACCCCTTCATAAGTGTAACCTGCTTGCCATTGGTTTATAAAACTCCCCTGGAGAACCCCTTCATAAGTGTTGCCTGCTTGCCATTGGTTTATAAAACTCCCCTGGAGAACCCCTTCATAAGTGTAACCTGCTTGCCATTGGTTTATAAAACTCCCCTGGAGAACCCCTTCATAAGTGTAACCTGCTTGCCATTGGTTTATAAAACTCCCCTGGAGAACCCCTTCATAAGTGTAACCTGCTTGCCATTGGTTTATAAAACTCCCCTGGAGAACCCCTTCATAAGTGTAACCTGCTTGCCATTGGTTTATAAAACTCCCCTGGAGAACCCCTTCATAAGTGTAACCTGCTTGCCATTGGTTTATAAAACTCCCCTGGAGAACCCCTTCATAAGTGTAACCTGCTTGCCATTGGTTTATAAAACTCCCCTGGAGAACCCCTTCATAAGTGTAACCTGCTTGCCATTGGTTTATAAAACTCCCCTGGAGAACCCCTTCATAAGTGTAACCTGCTTGCCATTGGTTTATAAAACTCCCCTGGAGAACCCCTTCATAAGTGTAACCTGCTTGCCATTGGTTTATAAAACTCCCCTGGAGAACCCCTTCATAAGTGTAACCTGCTTGCCATTGGTTTATAAAACTCCCCTGGAGAACCCCTTCATAAGTGTAACCTGCTTGCCATTGGTTTATAAAACTCCCCTGGAGAACCCCTTCATAAGTGTAACCTGCGTGCCATTGGTTTATAAAACTCCCCTGGAGAACCCCTTCATAAGTGTAACCTGCTTGCCATTGGTTTATAAAACTCCCCTGGAGAACCCCTTCACAAGGAGATATTAGTGCCATCATTTATACAATCGCTGGAGAACCTTTTCACAATAACATAAACATGCCATCCCCTGGAGATCCCCTTCACTAAAAGATGCACATGCCACTATGTATACACCCCCTGGAGAACCCCTTCAAAAGGAGATATATACAACCCTAGAGAACCCCTTAACAAGAACTGTCACAGCCAATCCCTGGTCTCGTTCTTAACTAATTAAGTCTAGCTTGATGAGCTTTTTCCTCTCAATAGATTAAAGACGAACAACAAGCTGGCTTACAGTGGTAACCATGAAGTTAGCCATTTTAATCAGAAATAACTCAAGATTAGAAACTGTATTTACTTAGAAGATTACGTTTCATTCATCAAGGATGCTAATTTGCAAGAATCTATGTAGCATAATTTATCTTGTCCTCATTCAAGACATCGTGAACATTTTTCCATGTATTTTCACATTTTGGACGTTGGATTATCACATCAAGCAAGAAGACCTTCGATTTTCATTGGATGTTCTGAACATCATAAAACGGCCAATATTTACTGAGGTACAAAACATCTGGCCTGGGAAATAAACAACAATATTTACTGAGGTACAAAACACCTGGCCTGGGAAATAAACAATAGTGTTCAATCGTACAAAAAGGAAACCTGTGATCCGTAATCTTTTGAACTGATTAATTTATAGATCTTTTACAAGAAAATCATAGCAGGAAAAGGTGACAGATTCTATACAATGAAAACAGCTAGAGACTTCCTATGTAACTGTGTACATTCAATAACCTTAAAGGAGTTAGAAAATGTATATCTTTCTAAATTAAAATTCATTTCATTGTCACTAGCTAGAATAAACAGGTTAGGAAAGCAAGCAAGAAAATGCCACGGAATGCTAATATCCGCCATTCAACACTGGTTAAATCTGTAAATTTGACAAAATTGTTTTGAATCTTATTTAACATTTTATTTAGGATGACGTTGGTTACTTTTACTTAATTAAACAGACTTCTACTTGTTGAAATAGATGATATCCTTAAGACCATGTTTTCAATTTCTGAACTTAATTGTTTTGGGAATTTTCATAAAAGGGAAAATATAACAATATTTAATCTGCAACAAGTCTACATAACAAATATCTGATTCAAATTAAGTAATGGGCAATGAAATAGCATGTGTTGATATTTCAACTAAACTACAATAGATATGGGTGGGCTTATTACCAGGCATTATCGTATTACTGTATATATTTATATATACAAAGTACTATAATTTCATTTCAATGGGAAATAACCCATTATCAGGCATTAACTCATTCACCCCTGAAATTTCATAATGAACTATTCCAACCTTTGAATTGGAAGGGTTCAAATGTGTCTTCAGGGGTCAGTGAGTTAAATTAGTTGGTACAGTAGACTGCTATACAACATTTACAACTAAATACTGCAGACAGGTTGACCATATGGACTCTTTCAAGATTACAATGAAACTTCCACACATGTAGGCTCGGCCTTATAAGCCTTCCAGACGGTTCTCAACCAATTGTCCCTGTCCTAGGAAAAAACAGCATAGAGGTTTCATTGTAATCATGCTAAAGTTGGAAAGGGATGTAATTGTATTTAAGGGAGTACAATTTCTGTACCAGGACTGGTGACTTCTAACTAGAAAGAGTCCATATGGTCAACTTGTCTGCAGTAGCAAGTTGTAAATGTTGTTTAGTAGTCTACTGTACCAACTGAGTTCACTCACTGACCCCTGAAGACACATTTGAACGATCAAATCAAACGCAGACGAGACTTGTCTGCCGACAACCATAACCCCTGACCATCCTGACCAAATTGAGTTATGAACTACGCCAACATCGAAATGTCATTAGAACATGGTAAAACCAACTTATGCAAATGAAAAAGTCAGAGTTCAAAATTTGTACATCTTTTTTTTATCCTTAAAGAGAAACCGTAATTTAAAGTAAAATTGAAATGTTTCAATTAAATTTTTCTGTTCAGTTTTTACAATGTTACAGTGCATATTTTCAAATGACTAGAATTAAGCAAAACAATCAGTGAAAAATTGGAGGAGAAGATAGATCTTACAAACTTGTTCATCAATGTGATGTCGACAATATTTAGAAATTTCAAAATAATTTCTATTTGTTAAGGTTTAAGTGTCAAACAAATAGTGAGGAAATTCTAGAACTTGAATTAGCCGTAAAACCTTTATTTTTTTCAATATGATTTTTTACCCTTTGTAAGAAATTAAAGCAATGGTGTGTATGACAGCCAAGTCTATAAGGAACATTTCAGTGCAGACATACTAAACTATTGCATGATAGATTCTTCCAGAATGCTTCATATAAGAGAAATTGTGTGTGTAAATAAATAAAGAGTTGTTGTGGGAGAGGTTCTCCGGGGATGTGACAGGGTGTAACTTGAGCAGGTTGTATAAAATGATGCACCTAGCTTCGGCTGCTCACACAAGTCCTTAATCAAACCCCGATAGTCAGACGATGTTCATTGTATCATGAAAAACAGCAAGTTGGGAATAGAAATCGCAAGCACCACACTCCATAAAAAATATAGGAATGGCAGCTACAAATGAAAAATACAGGAATTTACGGGCAAATATTTCGACAAATTGACATGTGTACGACACACACGTATTGCGATTAACGATACAGACAAAACGAGAACCGATGACCTTGAAACATACTCCGAACTGTACTATGATTAAACTGTTGTATCAAATATTACATCATGAAAAGTGGCTCGGTATCGAATATTACATCATAAAAAACATTTAATTAAAGGCCACAGCGGACAGGAGAGCATATATGAGACTTTGATAATGGAATCGCATTAATGAAAATTGTGTCCGATTGTTTGGCAAATATCAGAATCCAATAATTGAGCTTGTTGAGAGGGATAAGGTATACCATATAAATACAGAATATTACAGGATCACAGAGGACTAAACGTCACTTTATAGCAGGGAACGGTACTGTGTAATTAGTAATCGTCGAGTGCGCTGGCCTTTCAAGCGTTCATCATCGGCGCCACATTTTACAAATTGCTGAATTCTGTTTTGTAGTTTCCATTAGCTCAGTAAGTCTTGTCTCAATTCAGATATCAGGATAGTTATGCCTGGAAATTGTTTTCTGAAATACTGACAATTCAGATGTGGAGATAATTAAATGCCTGGAAATTGTTTTCAGAAATACTGACAATCTCTTACATAAATCCCTATTAAGTGTGCGCATATAGATATTTGAAATAAAGTCTGAATTGATGTAATTATATTTTTACACAGATATATCAAGATAGTGTTTTATGGCTTCGAACTTTAATTTTGTCCCCCAGATTAAGTAAAATAGACATTGTGAAGGGAACATCGTGTGGTGACAGGAGATATTGTAAAGGGTGTTACATGTAGTGACAAGAAGCATGAAGGGTACCACATGTGGTGACAGGAGATATTGTAAAGGGTGTTACATGTAGTGACAAGAAGCATGAAAGGTGCCACGTGTGGATGGGATTCATTTTGAAGGGTACCACATGTGGTGACAGGAGACATCATGATGGATGGAATTATGTCCTTTTATTTAACTAGGCAAACACTGTCTCTGTAAAGTGTTGTTCTATATAACCTTTTGTACAATTGCTGATTATAAAAAAACAATTAATCAATCAATCAATATATCAATGAATACAAATAATAAACCTTCGTCCTTTTATATCATTCTGTTTGGCTGAGATGAAGTTCCCCATGTAAAGCACCACTAAATCATGTACACTGCAGTACTAGTGCTTAAACATTGTCTGTCCTCTTATTTCAAATTTCTCCACCAGTTATGCACAGAATAACACAGATCTGTACACAATTGAAGCTTTAATTACATAGGTTAAAGGGTCTGTTATCTCTGCCAGTGTAGCAGGCCCTTAAAATGATAGATCTGAAAGTCTTCACTGCGAGAAAATTCTAATGAGACAAAAAGCACAGTTAAGGATGCAAACCAAACCAATAAATATCAGCTTATACACTGGGATAGAACAGGTACCAACCAAATCTATCTTACACTTGGATAGAACAGGTACCAACCAAATCTATCTTACACTGGGACAGAACAGGTACCAACCAAATCTCTCTTACACTGGGACAGAACAGGTACCAACCAAATTTATCTTACACTGGGACAGAACAGGTATCAACCAAATCTATCTTACACTGGGATAGAACAGGTACCAACCAAATCTATTTTACACTGGGACAGAACAGGTACCAAATAAATCTCTCTTACACTGGGATAGAACAGGTACCAACCAAATCTATTTTACACTGGGACAGAACAGGTACCAACCAAATCTCTCTTACACTGGGACAGAACAGGTACCAACCAAATCTCTCTTACACTAGGACAGAACAGGTACCGACCAAATTTATCTTACACTGGGACAGAACAGGTATCAACCAAATCTATCTTACACTGGGATAGAACAGGTACCAACCAAATCTATTTTACACTGGGACAGAACAGGTACCAAATAAATCTCTCTTACACTGGGATAGAACAGGTACCAACCAAATCTATTTTACACTGGGACAGAACAGGTACCAACCAAATCTCTCTTACACTGGGACAGAACAGGTACCAACCAAATCTCTCTTACACTGGGACAGAACAGGTACCAACCAAATCTCTCTTACACTGGGACAGAACAGGTACCAACCAAATCTCTCTTACACTGGGACAGAACAGGTACCAACCAAATCTCCCTTACATTAAAACTTTGACAGGCATTAAGAGATAGGGGCATGAGTTGGTGACAAAAACCAAGATGATATTTTTATATACTCATTGAGGAAAGCTACAACACAGAACCAGTGATTTGGTAGGGGGTAGGGGGTAGGGGGTAGCTACAGCTGGCACATCCTTGGTTATTTCATAAAAAATAAACATTATCCCCTCCCCATCAATCATTGTTTGTCAATATTGTTACTATGTCAAACTTCCGTCAATATCATTTCAATAAGTATATATTTTGCTACTTCCTTTGATATCCACTATCCAATACATTTAAGATCCCACCTCATTGATTTTGAATAGTAATTGAACCATTTGTGAAATTATATGTGAAAATCATTTCCTTGTTCAGGTATTTAAATTAATTTTGTTACCTACACCTGTCTATTTCTCAGGTGTAAATCCTTACCAGTCAATACTAAATAAATAACACACTGTTTTGTTTTAATACAAACATTCACGGCACCTTGACTACAAAATGATTTCCTCATACTTTTCCAAGAAAATGTAAATAGGATATTTTTTTTATAAATCATTGAAGCTAATGAATTAGAAAGAAATTATTTGAAAGATATGAATTTTAATTATAACTTGGGATATAATTTCATATTTTGTACACATGACTCTGAGTAAACACTGAGTGATTTGTTCATCTTAACTGTTGCTGTAATTTCTAAATGAAGTTGATGAAAAAGCAGTGACCTGAGATTTAAGTCATACGCCTTTAACTATTAAGTTTTACACAACTCTTTTGATCATTTTTTGTATTAATATTGAAAGATTTCAATGCAGTTAAGTAAGTAAATCAGGAAACAAGTATACATTGAAACTGACCCCTGTATACTTTGACATTCTATCTGATCCATTAAAATGATGAAATTCATCAAATCTGACCATTAAGTTGTGTCTGAAAGGATGTCAGATAAGACGGGTTAATCTGACCAATGTGTTGTGTCCCACAGGTTGTCAGATTTGACACGTTAATCTGACCAATATGTTGTGTCCCACAGGGTGTCAGATTAGACAGGTGATCCTTTAGGGTATCAGATTACACAGGTTAATGTGATCAAAATGTTGTGTACCATAGGGTGTCAGATTACACAGGTTTCAGAGTATACCAATCACATAAATACATGATAACAACAGAGAATTGAGGAGATATCACAACAGAAGGACCTTTTTTTATGCAGACTAAGATTTTGTGGAACTCCACAAAAATTGAAGCAGAACTAGTAGCTTGGACAGGATAAGCATTTCCTGTATCAAAGCACCCCTCATGAAGTCTCTCATTTAATCAATAATGACTATAGAGTGAAATACTTTTGGTATGAGAGCTATCACAGACAATGACACAGAAAATATCCCTGTTGATGATATCATTCTATTATTGAAGTATACAGGTGTAATTACAACAGCATTGCCATCTGAACCTTCTAGGCATTTCATCAAATGGAGATAACCCTACAACACACTGGCAGGTGATACAATTGGTAGCTTGATTGTCAGGGCTATTGTAGATTTGGGAATGGAGAGCTTCCATTGTAATGAACTCAGGTATCGAACAGAACAATCAGATCAGTCTTAAATTAAAGTCTCAAGCTTATACAAACTGTGTTCACCAAGTGACAAAATCTCCAGGACATCTAAAGTACAGGGAAAACAGTCTACTTATCTACCCTGTATCTACTGTCTAGTATCCGGTAACAGATCTAGTCTACACATTGACAAAATAAAGTAAAACATTTGTTTTTATTTCTAGTAAAAGCTATAGACTAACTACGTCAGATAAAGCTACCTTACAAATAGTGCTTTAGCTACTTTAACAATGGTAGATGATCCGCAAGTCATGAAAGAGGACTATATATATAAGCGCCGCGTGTCAAGTTTAAATGTACTCAACAAAAGCTAAGCTCCCTTAGAATTATATTTGTCTTGTTAGATGCCGGTATGGACAGTTATTGCCCTGAACCAGTAAATAACCCTACCACAAGGTATTGTATTATATCAATGTATATACACTGTCTCCATTTCATAACCATATTTAAGTCAACACTTCACTGGGTACAATGCAGGATTCCTCAGGTGTTTACATTTCTTATTATCCCGCATAGTCTAGTTAAGCGATAAAAACAAAAACATTTTGATGTACAAAAAAACTTCCGAACACTAAAATAACTGACACGTGGGAATCGAATGTCGTTTTACACCCAAGATCTACACAGTATCAACAGTAACTTGTCAATAGAATACAGCTGTTTTAGAGGAGAGGTGAATGGACCTGCGAGTCCCAAGCCACGTTTTGACAGGGACGAGACCATGCAGTTACGCATGTATTAGCTGAACCATGAAATAAACCTACAGTTAGGACGATTGGTGATCAGTTTTTATTTGCGAAGGATAAAGGTGGTCAAACATGAAAGAAAGTCCAATAAAAGGTCATTAAAGTTGTTTCCAGTCTCCTTACTTAATGTTCCGGTCAGATAATTGGTGATTGGTAAAGCTGGTGAAACCAATAGGCAACCTCCTCAGGCAATTTTAAAACCTCAGGTAAATATGTTCAAGGTAAAATGGGGTATATACTCTAAAGAAACCATACACAGATATAAAATTACACTGTTTATGTTGTTGTATAATGTGTGCGTCTATATTCTAAAAGCGTCGCTGATGTTGCACATTTTTTTCCCTTTGCTACGTTATAAGAATTTGTTTTCCCGTTTTAAATATATATGTTGTGTATAGCTCCTTATACAACCAGTTTAGTAATCCCTCAACACGGGGAGTCTGAATAAAAAAGGGAGAAAGGGTAACAACTTACACTTTACACTCGTAAATTGTTGAATAGTATTACAATTTGAGGAGGATGCGGGATAGAATAAGCTCGCAAGCATCGCGACTCAGCTCACCTCACATACTCAATACAGGTCCACTCTTATTTACATAATGTCAAAACATACACTGTCAACCTAAAACATAGGCTGGAAAATATTTAGGTATCTCCAATGGGACTTACCCCTAAAGGAGACCTTGGCCAGCCGATCCGCTCGGCCCCGAAGGTTCTCCGCATACTTGAGGTGCAAGATCAGAGCCATCTCGGTCCAGAAGGGGCTTGATAACCGTCTCCAGGTACAGCCTCTACTCTACCGTAGGTATAGTAGTATCACCGTAGAATTACCCGGAACATCACTAACACTGCAGTGTTTAAACTTTTCCAAAATGGGAAGATCCTTAAAAATGAGAAAACACTCAATCAGTCTTGTGTCTCACATCTGATGCCATAGAACATTAATAGTCTATATAAATGTTGGTAAAATGGCAGCAGATAGGAGCTATTGTATCAATGGTAAAGTGTCAGAGCACTGTGTTTACCTGTTTAACAGGTAGAAGAGTATCCGTACAATGTTATATATATAATGACGGTACAGTCCCTATGTATCACTGGCTTACACTCTGCGACTATGTGTTGACATACCTTTCTCTAGTAGCACAATGGCAGAGCTAGTCGACCGTGAAGTAAAGTGAGAGCGACTAGGCATATAAATCCTTACCAGGTACTGGGGTGGGGAGAGAGCGTGGGTGTGTCAACTCCCTCCTCACACCTACTTGACAGCCCGTACCGCACACGGCATGGTTAATGCAAAACGTAGTGACAGTCAAACTGTATTGATAACAAAAGTACACTGATGTGGTGGAGTAGAAGGCTGTGGTGTTCGCAGCACTAGGCGAGGTATGCCAGACTTGCCTGCTCTGCCAGAGCCCACCATTATATGGCTAAGCCTATTGATTCTAGTGACGATGTCCCCAATTTCCCCGGAGCCCAATTTCACAGTGCCTCAGTTCACAAAGTTTCATTTCATATTAATGAACAGTTTCCAGGTTGTTATGGATACATATATACTGTGAAAAGTCACTGGTCCAATATTGGTGGCAGAGATCGAACACGTTGTGCTGCGAGTCTTTCCTGTCACAATCTTGGGTGAAACCAAACATTACCTGAATGCCTTATCAACTTTTCTTATAAAAAATTCATGAGTTCAGTTATAAAATTTACCAAAAATAGCACAAAACATTCCGGGATAATGGCACTTTGACCAATCCAGGGTATTTTAGGTACAAAAAAGTCCTGCTTTGAAAGTATCCAATATAATATTCCAACCAACATAAAAAGGGCCTGAACTGGTTATATAATTATTACAGATTTCTTGAATATGCAGAACATTCTAGTGATGGAGTTTCTTAGTAAACAACATTTTAAGCTTTCTAGTCATCTCAGCAGGAATTTAAGTGCAGTGTAAAAGTTATGGTTTTATTTCCAATAAGGAAGCAGAACATGGCAAGGAACGTTTTCCTTCAGCAGATTATTCCTTGATTATATTGACTTCATATTGACCTTATTTTGATTAGTTTTTCATGAAATATGATGTGATATTCTAAAGTTTGTAAGAACACGCTTCATATTATAACTATTTACAGCTTGTAAATATTGCAGTATAATGGATTTTGTTTCATTATTAATAAAGGTGGTGTTCATCACTATTTCAGCAGTCACTGTACCGCTTGGTGTACATGCTATCACAGAGTTGCCTGAGGGTCCCAAACGACCAATCAGAATACCTCGTCCCAGCTCCACCAATCAATACTTGCATGTACTTGGTCACCATTCATACAATGCCTAATGACAATTAGTATGAAAAGGGAGATAACTGGCATTTACCCAATCACTTGCATACATAATTAATCACAAAACCAATTAGCATCACTATCGAAAGTAAATATATACAATCGGTCCATACCTTGTATATTTACATATAACATAACTCATTGGTAGACAAAGGGTTATTGTGTATCATGAATGTTAGCCCCTTTGGGTCATGGCATTACCTAGAGGGTTGTTTCTATTCCAGGCTGGTCCATAGGAAAAGACAATCAAGAGAATTTGTGTGGGCGGAATGGGAGTGGAATTATGGGGTTTGTTATGGGAGAACAGTACAACAGTTGTGGTGTTGTCGGGTTTCATGGGAGTAGTATAAGGTCATTCTGAGGGCTGATGGTAAGCTTTAACCAGGCTGTGGTAATATAAGGACTTTATCAATGAGAAATAGAGGTTTAATGGCAATGAAAGACTGGTTTTATCATGTTAGAGTATGTTGTACTTTATATCTGTATGACAGAGGTTTCATTTTGATTTGGTAATGTATCTTAAGTAAGTATAACATTTCGTAGGAGCACCCTATTACATCTATGTATATATCCTTTTCAGGTGACCTTGACTTTTGACCTGTGATGCTGAATATGAATTATAAGGCACCTTCAGGTATAAAAGCTGCTGATTTCATCAATTTTGCCATGTTGGCACATTGAACTTTATAACAATTTACCTATATATATCAACATGTTACTACCTTTGAACATTATGAATTTGATATATTTTGTCAAATACTGCAATGGAGGAAATATAGTCAAACCTGCTTTAGAGACCACCTCTATTCAGGGACCACTTGTGTTAATAGGCCACTTTAAAGCTACTACCTATTCCAATTATTTTCATGTTCGAGAACCTGTAAATTCAAACATGAATAAAAGATCACACTAGGAAAGGCCAAAAAGTGGTCTCTTAGGATCCCTGTCCACCTATACTGCTGTTTTTCCTATGCACAGTAACCTCCCCTTAACTTCTGTTTGGATTTAACAGTAGCAGTCTGGCCAGGACACTTCTGTTGGACAGATAGCTCAGTGATAGAGATAGTATACCCATCTGAAGTCCAACTTCAGTCTACCCCAACTTATTTTTTTTCCACTTAGGATACTGTTGTTGAATATATTTTGCTTATTTCAATTCTATATTTCTCATTAAAATTCTGCAAGGTAAGGTGAGAAATGATTTATCAAAGCTTTAGTCATCCGGAATAAAAACCCGTTTCCAGTAATTAGTCACAGTACAGGATTCCTTAATATAGTTTCAATTCACAATGAAATCCCTCTAATGGGGAGCATTAAATTAGTGACATATCAACACAGGTGGTCTCTTAATGGAGGTGGTTGCAGGAGCAGGTTTGATTGTATTAGTAAAACTGTATACAGGTTGAATGTACCATCATTGACAGAAATAAAAATAGCCTACTGATCTATTTGAGTAAAAACATATCATTACCAGTGTTCTCCCCAGGCTGTTTTTGCAGCATGGCACCATGCTCCTATACTTTCTTGCCATGCTGCTATCCTAGATCTGCTCTGCTATATATTCATAGTAAATCTAAAGTTACCATGCTGCTTTGATTTTACATAGAGTGCTGCTTTAACAGAAATATTGAAATTCCATGCTTCTTTCAAAACATTCTGGGGAGAACACTGATTACATGTGTCCAGTAATTTGTTTCTACCTTGAGGGAAAGGTCTGCAATGTGATTATGAAACTAAGTACAAATCAGGTAAACTAACAGTGTTTCCAATATATTGAGTTACAAGTATATAAAACGGAAGCTATTTAACAGAAATAGCAATACTGCCATGTGATGGATTCCATTAAAAACTATTTACTTTTCATGCCGGGTAAACAAAGCAATACACAGACGTAAGTTGTGTCTGTGCTGTAACAAAAGGCTATGGTCAATACTAGGTAAAGGACAACCAGACTACCATTATTGTCCTCCGCATCCACTCACAAACAACAAAGAGGCTTTACAAAGCATTGCTTTACCCTACAAGCAACATTGTAACAATATTCTGTAATATCGTCAACCCAATGAGGCCAAAAGTTGAATTATTTGTTTCTTGTTCTATAATTAAAACCCATAGTGTTGGTAGGTAAATAGAAAGAGAAAGCCTGCAAGGGCAGCATATCCCCTCGAAAAAGGGCAGCATATCCCCTCGAAAAGTCAGGTGCAGAATTTGCTATTGATCCATTACAAATTTGTGTATAAGAAAGGCAGAAATCTCTGCATAATCTGCTTTACAATAATTCTATGTCAATCTGCTACCCATTTTCTAATATGAAATGCAGATTTCGAACCGTGTATAATGATTGGTTTTTAAGTTGGACAACCTATAAGCAAAAATCTATTTTACCAATAGTGACGATGACCTTTAAAGGACTGCAGCAAATATCACGAAGATTCATTGTATCTGTTAGGCCTAGGGCTACCAACAAACCAAGTTTAAACTTTGTATAATAATGTAATAAATATATTTTTCAAGCTATCATTCAGAAATGCAAAATTCAATTTTTAGCAATAATGACCTTGACCTCTTGTGGACCACACCAAAAATAGGCTTCATAGCATTTACTATGGCAACTCCCAGGCCAAGTTTTAACTGTGTATGGTCATTGTTCCTTGGTTATCATCTGGACAAGTGCAACAAAGCAAAATTCTATTTATAGCATAGTTGACCTTGCATCAAAAAAAAAAACGGGCCCATAATCAATAGGGGTCTTTGCATCCACTAGGGCAGCCCATACAGCAAGTTTGGACTTTGTATATACACTTTTTTAAGTTATCCAGTCAAGAGCTATATGGATCAATGGACAACATGTAGCCATATCCCTAAAATACATTTCTGTGGGATTAAAAATATTGTTAAACCTTTTAATCATAGAGCACTAGAGTCAGAAATGTTAAAGGTAAGCACTTATTTGTAACAATATTGTCAAAAACAAAGAGGAAGGTCAAAATAATTCTTTGGACGGTTTGAAGGACATGAAACACATTTTTGCTTTGGTCTATACCATCAGCTTTTTATTCAGTAGAATGATCCAGGACAGTTCGCTGGAACAAATACTGATACCAGTATGGAACTAAGGCCTGCATTTATATAGCCATTCTCATGCTCAAACTCAGATTCCCACCTCAGGCCCAGTTTCTTGTTGTGCGCTAATGAATTATACAAATTTCATGTTTTTCATATCAATTATCAGAAAAAATCTTTAGAAAGACTTTAAGATAAAACTGTTTCCAATGTCTAGACTTTCTTTTTGGACATTGTCAAATGATTTAGGCCAGTTACAAGAAAGCTGGTTTGACGCAGGAATCCATGCTTTAGTATGAGAATGGTCTCCTGAACATGGACCCTTAAAATGTTACCTATCTACATGTTAAGGATGTATGCTACGTTACTGATAATATGTGCACTTTCAATCCAAAAGAAAACACTCTCAATTTCGTTTTTCTATACATAATCAGACTCAGTAAATCATTTTATGAACAAATAGAAAATCTGTAATACAGGAATACAGACGTACATACAGTTCAATGTTCTGATAGTGAGTAAATGATTGATCAGCATGTTATGTTGTCTGCATACTTGCTAACTCTCCCTATTTAGGAGTGAGACTCCCAATTTTGGAGCCTTAAATTAGGTATTTCCAACCAGTGAATTTGGTAACTTATAACTACATTGTAAGATGTAATGATTTCAACTGAAAGAAGACCTCAAAATATGCCATTTTATAGGTTTTTTGTTTCTAGGGGTATATATAAATATACAATTTATTCATGTTTTCAATTTTGAATATGCAGAATCTCCCTATGGGAATTTCAACAGGTTGGGAAGTATGTTAAAATGTACACTGATACATAATCTGAACATGATAACTTGATAAGTCCTATGATTCTGTCAATAGACTTACAAGAGGTGCCTAATTAAGGTTTATTTTAATGTTTTTCTTAAGGGAGGAATTTCCAACACAAGTCATATGGATAATGTGTAAGTTAGCATATATTCTTAAGGGAGATAACTCTAACACATATCACAGGTATATTATAAAAGATAGCAATCAACTGATGCAACAATCGACTTCCTCTCACCACAAATGGCACACAATATTTTAGTATAAATGAACTTTTTTCTAAAAACTGCAAAAATATTTCTGTTTTGAATTATACCTAATGTTATAAAAATGTTTAAAAAGAAACAATTTTAACTAACGCATTCATATTTTTTTCAATCTGCAAACAGTGATTTAAAAGTTAATGTTTTAACCCTAGTGGTGCTGAATTGTTCCATATGGGGATACACCTAGTGCTGAATTGTTTGAATAATTTTTTTTTAAATTCAGTAAAAACAAATTATGTTTAAATGTTCTGGGGGCTCTCACTCTTACGTCGATTAACATAATCGTTCCATTTTGGCTTTAAATTCTTTGGGAATTTTACCCCCAATCTCTTAAATAGATTATTACTTCACTTTATCTGTAGCCAGTTTTCTCATGGTAAATCTAACAGATTTATTCTCTGGGGTGGCTATGAGTCTAGTCGCTTCTCTGGATTCCTCCAGAGTCTAGCGACTTCTCTTGCCTTCTTCGGAGTCTAGCGTTTCCAATTCATAGTCTTTTATAGCTTCTCCATGGATATTAGGAGTCTAGGCGCTTCTCTGGAGTTGTTAAGAGTCTTGTTTTCTTTGGAGTCTAGCTCGCATTCTTTATCAAGTTTCTCTGTGAATTCGCAGAGTCTAGCTTCCTTTAAAATCTTTTGAAAAGAATTTGTTACTATTAGTAGGGTTTGTTATAGAGTGAGTAGCCCCTGATACGCCAAATGTTTGTAGTAGGTTTTTAGTACTTGTTCTTTGCTTGCACATACATATCTGTGTCTTAACTCAAGTAATAAACAGGTTAACTCTTTCATTGTGTGAAGTTATGTATAAACCTAAAACTTGTATATTTAGGCCATTTATACTACCAGTTGTGTTACTGATGTTTTACAATTCGCATCAAAACAGGCAAAATCAAATTTCAAAACTATTCTATTGAAACAGCTAGGCTATATTGTTATTATAGTTTTGAAAGGACTATGTAGGGTCTGGGCCCAAACCATACATAGTCCTTTGATTAAGATTTTTTTTTTTTTTGCTGAAGATCTGATTACAGGATATGAAAGAGAACACTCATAAACATATATGTAAATATTTGCAGCGTTGTAGTTGTAGTCCATGCTGTGCCCACCTGTAATTTACACCTAATACATCACCAACAGTAATAGACAATGACGAGAATTTATCCAATTTAGGAAATGGATACACACAGGAGATACATATATACAGGTAGAGGATCGATACACAGAGCAATGAAATCTGTGGCCAATATTGAATGACATGGCATGCATTGCAGTAATTAATCAATGAAAATATAAAGTGGAAATTATTCCCATGATTGAGTGAACTGAAGCGTGACCATGTTCAAGTGAATCTCTCAGACAGATACATCTAGTATTAATTATAACAACATATACTACAAAGCCACAGCGCTTTACCCAGTTTATCCCACAGACGATTATAGCCCAGGATAGTGTTACCCCAGGAACAATAAGCATCGTCTGGCCGTTAGATCCGTCAACACTAACGGATGTTATATTCGTGTTGCTTATATCTTTTGACACAGTTGACCTGCATCGTATTTCTGCACTTGAGTGCATTTCTTTTCTAAATGGGATATTTCCATGTATTTTATATTTCTTCAGATATGTGCGGTCTAGAACACTTGTAAATTGATTTTCTTACACAAGTAACATGATTAGGGCATATCGATTGGTGGAAAGTATCAAGCTATGACCAGGACATCCTCTGTAAAAGATATTAAATTTTGATCACTGATCTATCAGAATGGTCCTTCTCCATTCAAAATATTGTAAAAAAAAAAGCCTGTTCAGATCAGGCAGAGGTCAGTGTAAAGTTACCGACATTATTGTTAGAAATGTAAAAAAAAAAACGGTGAAATACTGACAGACGAGAGCAGTTCACTTCTCAACGGGCAGTGTATTCAATAGCTACTGTCAAACAGTATATAAAACTAACAATGCTTCACAATAACAGGATTCTAGGTTACACTTGCTGTCAATAATTAGGCATGTGCAATCTGTCCAGCTTCAGTGCTCATCTTTTTGACACTACCATATAATATTCACAAAGAGCAAATAATCACGTAAACATCCTTATTTTAGAACACTTAAAGTTTAGAACATTATCAAATTTAACAGGTCAGCACATTCCCCCCCACCCCCCAAAAAAACAAAGTTTTATCAGGTGTTTAAAGTTACATGCAAATGTATAGACCATCCACTAGGGAGAATAGAGTGGACTTAGCGGTGTTATTATACAGAATTTTTTTAACGTTTATTATTTTATTATTTGACAGGTCATCTGTAACAGAGGCAGACAGAGAAGTACTTGTGTGAAGTAACACAGCATGAAATTATTACTTCACATACGACTCATTGAATCTATGATAACAAGTTACCACCGAAAGACATTAAAGCTGAGGAAGAGATCTGAAAATTTCAACTTTGAACAAATGTATTAACCCTTGTTATCAATACAAAAAGCTTAATAACCTTACCCTGATAAAACGTCTATTATTTACATCTGGTGGCCATGATGATTTCACACCTGTGCTTAACCACTAAACCTAAACACAATCAAAACGCTCTAACCATTAGACTCCTGGTTTTAGTTTTAGCTGACCGACCAATGAGAATGTGCGGGGATACGTACATTTGTACAGCAATCAACAGTACAGGTGTTACGTACTCTTGTCCACTGATCAGTGCCCATCAATCTACTACAGACTACCTGCTACTATGTACTGAGACAAATTCATCAAACATGACAACATTGATCCTAAGTAGAATAATATTGGTTCCCTAAGGTCAACAGCAAGGAAGTCCTGGCACTACGTACACCATGCGTTCGCCTCATACAAATGAACTTTTAATCTGTTCAGGTCCTTCTGGACAGGTATTCTCTTAGTCTTAGATAGGCTTTATTCAAGAAACAAACAGGTGGTTGATATAGACAGGTGTTAGCTATAGACAGGTGGTAGATATAGACAGCTGGTAGCTATAGACATGTGGTAGAAACAGACAGGTGGTAGATATACACAGAATGTAATTATACATAGGCAGTAGATATAGACAGGAGGTAGATATACACAGGTGGTAGAAATAGACAGATGGTAGATACAGACAGGTAGTAGTTATAGACAGGTGGTAGATATAGACAGGTAGTAGATATACACAGGTGGTAGATATAGACAGGTAGTAGTTATAGACAGGTGGTAGATATAGACAGGATGTAGATATACACAGGTGGTAGAAATAGACAGGTGGTAGTTATAGACAGGTGGTAGATATAGACAGGTAGTAGTTATAGACAGGTGGTAATTATAGACAGGTTATAGTTATAGACAGGTGATAGTTATAGACATGTGATAGTTATAGACATGTGATAGTTATATACAGGTGGTAGATATAGACAGGTAGTAGCTATAGACAGGTGGTCTCTAAAGCAGGTTTGACTAGTTATAGACAGGTGGTAGATATAGACAGGTAGTAGTTATAGACAGGTGGTAGTTATAGACAGGTAGTAGTTATAGACAGGTTGTAGTTATAGACAGGTTATAGTTATAGACAGGTGATAGTTATAGACATGTGATAGTTATAGGCATGTGATAGTTATAGACAGGTGGTAGAAAGAGACAGATGGTAGATACATACAGATAGTAGTTATAGACAGGTGGTAGATATAGACAGGAGGTAGTAATAAACAGGAGGTAGATAGAGACAGGTAGTAGTTTTAGACAGGTAGTAGGTATAGACAGGTGGTAGATATAGACAGGGGGTAGTAATAAACAGGAGGTAGATATAGACAGGTAGTAGTTTTAGACAGGTAGTAGTTATAGGCAGGTGGTAGATATAGACAGGTGGTAGATATAGACAGGTGGTAGTAATAAACAGGAGGTAGATATAGACAGGTAGTAGTTTTAGACAGGTAGTAGTTATAGACAGGTGGTAGATATAGACAGGTGGTAGTTATACACAGGAGATAGAAATAGACAGGTATTAGTTATAGACAGGTGGTAAATATAGACAGGTAGTAGTTACAGACAGGTGGTAAAAATAGACAGGTGGTAGTTATAGACAGGTGGTAGATATAAACAGTAAGTAGTTATAGACAGGTGGTAGATATACACAGGTGGTAGAAATAGACAGGTGGTAGTTATTGACAGGTGGTAGATATAGACAGGTAGTAGTTATAGACAGGTGGTAGTTATAGACAGGTGGTAGTTATATACAGGTTATAGTTATAGACAGGTGATAGGTATAGACATGTGATAGTTATAGACAGTAGGTAGATATAGACAGGTGGTAGATATAGACAGAAGGTAGATATACACAGGTGGTAGAAAACGACAGGTGGGAGTTATAGACAAGTGGTAGAAATAGACAGGTGGTAGAACCAGACAGGTTGTAGTTATAGACAGGTTGTAGTAATAGACAGGTGGTAGTTATACACAGGAGATAGATTTAGACAGGTGGTAGATATAGACAGGTGGTAGATATAGACAGGAGGTAGATATACACAGGTGGTGAACATAGACAGGTGGTAGTTATAAACAGGTGGTAGATAAAGACAGGTAGTAGATATACACAGGTGGTAGATATAGGCAGGTAGTAGTTATAGACAGGTGGTAGATATAGACAGGATGTAGATATACACAGGTGGTAGAAATAGACAGGTGGTAGTTATAGACAGGTGGTAAAAATAGACAGGTGGTAGTTATAGACAGGTAGTAGATATAGACAGGTGGTAGATATACACAGGTGGTAGAAAAAGACAGGTGGTAGTTATAGACAGGTGGTAGCTATAGACAGGTAGTAGTTATAGCCAGGAGGTAGATATAGACAGGTGGTAGAAACAGACAGGTTGTAGTTATAGACAGGTGATAGGTAGAGACAGGAGGTATATATACACAGGTGGTAGAAATAGACAGGTGGTAGATATAGACAGGTAGTAGTTATACACAGGAGGTAGATATTGACAGGTGGTAGTTATAGACAGGAGGTAGATATAGACAGGTAGTAGTTATAAACAGGAGGTAGATATAGACAGATGGTAGAAACAGACAGGTTGTAGTTATAGATAGGTGATAGGTACAGACAGGAGGTAGATATACACAGGTGGTAGAAACAGACAGGTGGTAGTTATAAACAGGTGGTAAAAATAGACAGGTGGTACTTATAGACAGGTAGTAGATATAGACAGGTGGTAGATATAGACAGGCGGTATAGTTATAGACAGGTGGTAGATATACACAGGTGGTAGTTATAAACAGGAGATAGATAAAGACAGGTGGTAGATATACATAGGTGGTAGATATAGACAGGTAGTAGTTATAGACAGGTGGTAGTTATAGACAAGTTATGTTAAAGACAGGTGATAGTTATAGACATGTGATAGTTATAGACAGGTGGTAGATATAGACAGGTAGTAGTTATAGACAGGTGGTAGTTATAGACATGTGATAGTTATAGACAGGTGGTAGATATAGACAGGTGGTGGTTATAGACAGGAGGTAGATATAGACAGGAGGTAGATATACACAGGTGGTAGAAATAGACAGGTGGTATAGACAGGTTGTCTCTAAAGCAGGTTTGACTAGTTATAGACAGGTGGTAGATATAGACAAGTGGTAGATATAGACAGGTAGAAGTTATAGACAGGTGGTAGATATAGACAGGAGGTAGATATACACCGGTGGTAGATATAGACGGGTGGTAGATATAGACAGGTGGTTTAGACAGGTTTTTTCTAAAGCAGGTTTGACTAGTTATAGACAGGTATAGACAGGTGGTACTTTATAAAGACAGGTGGTAGATATACACATTTGGTAGCTATAGACAGGTGGTAATTATACACAGGTGATAGTTATAGACAGGTGGTAATTATACACAGGTGATAGTTATAGACAGGTGGTAATTATACGCAGGTGATAGTTATAGACAGGTGGTACTTACAGACAGGAGGTAGATATACACATTTGGTAGTTATAGACAGGTTGTAGATATAGTCAAGTGGTATACACAGGTGGCAGTTATAGACTGGTGGTACTTATAGACAGGTGGTAACTATACACAGGTGGCATTGATAGACAGGAGGTACTTATAGACAATGGTCTTGAAGACATGCCTGACTTTCCTTAAAGTCAGAGGTTGAGGCAGGTAGAAGTTATATGCATCAGGTAGTAGGTGGTAGTAATAGACAGGTGATAGTTATAGTCAGGTGGTAGTAATAGACAGGTGGTAGTAATAGACAGTTTGTATTTATATATATATAGATATCTAAGACATGTTTGACTGCAGGTTTACACAAATGTGCTCGTCAGCAGATGTGACTGTAGTTATAGATAGGTGATCTCTATGTCATGTGTGACTGTAGTTATAGACAGGTGATCTCTATGTCAGATGTGACTGTAGTTATAGATAGGTGATCTCTATGTCAGATATGACTGTAGTTATAGATAGGTGATCTCTATGTCAGCTGTGACTGTAGTTATAGATAGGTGATCTCTATGTCAGCTGTGACTGTAGTTATAGATAGGTGATCTCTATGTCAGATATGACTGTAGTTATAGATAGGTGATCTCTATGTCAGATTTGACTGTAGTTATAGATAGGTGATCTCTATGTCAGATATGACTGTAGTTATAGATAGGTGATCTCTATGTCAGATATGACTGTAGTTATAGATAGGTGATCTCTATGTCAGATGTGACTGTCGTTATAGATAGGTGATCTCTATGTCAGATGTGACTGTAGTTATAGAAAGGTGATCTCTAGGGCAGATGTGACTGTAGTTATAGATAGGTGATCTCTATGTCAGATGTGACTGTAGTTATAGAAAGGTGATCTCTATGTCAGATGTGACTTTAGTTATAGAAAGGTGATCTCTAGGGCAGATGTGACTGTAGTTATAGATAGGGGATCTCTATGTCAGATGTCACTGTAGTTATAGATAGGTGATCTCTATGTCATATGTGACTGTAGTTATAGAAAGGTGATCTCTAGGGCAGATGTGACTGTAGTTATAGATAGGGGATCTCTATGTCAGATGTCACTGTATTTATAGATAGGTGATCTCTATGTCAAATGTGACTGTAGTTATAGATAGGGGATCTCTATGTCAGATGTCACTGTATTTATAGATAGGTGATCTCTATGTCAAATGTGACTGTAGTTATAGATAGGGGATCTCTATGTCAGATGTGACTGTATTTATAGATAGGTTATCTCTATGGCAGATGTGACTGTAGTTATAGAAAGGTGATATCTATGTCAGATGTGACTGTAGTTAGAGATAGGTGATCTCTATGTCAGATGTGTCTGTAGTTATAGATAGGTGATCTCTATGCCAGATGTGACTGTAGTTATAGACAGGTGGTCTCTATGTCAGATGTGACTGTAGTCATAGATAGGTGATATCTATGTCACATGTGACTGTAGTTATAGATAGGTTATCTCTGTGTCAGATGTGACTGTAGTTATAGACAGGTGATCTCTATGCCAGATGTGACTGTAGTTATAGACAGGTGATCTCTATGGCAGATGTGACTGGAGTTATAGATAGGTGATCTCTATGTCATATGTGACTGTAGTTATAGAAAGGTGATATCTATGTCAGATGTGACTGTAGTTAGAGATAGGTGATCTCTATGTCAGATGTGTCTGTAGTTATAGATAGGTGATCTCTATGTCAAATGTGACTGTAGTTATAGATAGGTGATCTCTATGTCAAATGTGACTAGTAGTTATAGACAGGTGATCTCTATGACAGATGTGACTAGTAGTTATAGATAGGTGATATCTATGTCAGATGTGACTGTAGTTATAGATAGGTGATCTCTATGTCAGATGTGACTGTAGTTATAGATAGGTGATCTCTATGTCAGATGTGACTGTAGTTATAGATAGGTGATCTCTATGTCAGATGTGACTGTAGTTATAGATAGGTGATCTCTATGTCAGATGTGACTGTAGTTATAGATAGGTGATCTCTATGTCAGATGTGACTGTAGTTATAGATAGGTGATCTCTATGTCAGATGTGACTGTAGTTATAGATAGGTGATCTCTATGTCAGATGTGACTGTAGTTATAGATAGGTGATCTCTATGTCAGATGTGACTGTAGTTATAGATAGGTGATCTCTATGTCAGATGTGACTGTAGTTATAGATAGGTGATCTCTATGTCAGATGTGACTGTAGTTATAGATAGGTGATCTCTATGTCAGATGTGACTGTAGTTATAGATAGGTGATCTCTATGTCAGATGTGACTGTAGTTATAGATAGGTGATCTCTATGTCAGATGTGACTGTAGTTATAGATAGGTGATCTCTATGTCAGATGTGACTGTAGTTATAGATAGGTGATCTCTATGTCAGATGTGACTGTAGTTATAGATAGGTGATCTCTATGTCAGATGTGACTGTAGTTATAGATAGGTGATCTCTATGTCAGATGTGACTGTAGTTATAGATAGGTGATCTCTATGTCAGATGTGACTGTAGTTATAGATAGGTGATCTCTATGTCAGATGTGACTGTAGTTATAGATAGGTGATCTCTATGTCAGATGTGACTGTAGTTATAGATAGGTGATCTCTATGTCAGATGTGACTGTAGTTATAGATAGGTGATCTCTATGTCAGATGTGACTGTAGTTATAGATAGGTGATCTCTATGTCAGATGTGACTGTAGTTATAGATAGGTGATCTCTATGTCAGATGTGACTGTAGTTATAGATAGGTGATCTCTATGTCAGATGTGACTGTAGTTATAGATAGGTGATCTCTATGTCAGATGTGACTGTAGTTATAGATAGGTGATCTCTATGTCAGATGTGACTGTAGTTATAGATAGGTGATCTCTATGTCAGATGTGACTGTAGTTATAGATAGGTGATCTCTATGTCAGATGTGACTGTAGTTATAGATAGGTGATCTCTATGTCAGATGTGACTGTAGTTATAGATAGGTGATCTCTATGTCAGATGTGACTGTAGTTATAGATAGGTGATCTCTATGTCAGATGTGACTGTAGTTATAGATAGGTGATCTCTATGTCAGATGTGACTGTAGTTATAGATAGGTGATCTCTATGTCAGATGTGACTGTAGTTATAGATAGGTGATCTCTATGTCAGATGTGACTGTAGTTATAGATAGGTGATCTCTATGTCAGATGTGACTGTAGTTATAGATAGGTGATCTCTATGTCAGATGTGACTGTAGTTATAGATAGGTGATCTCTATGTCAGATGTGACTGTAGTTATAGATAGGTGATCTCTATGTCAGATGTGACTGTAGTTATAGATAGGTGATCTCTATGTCAGATGTGACTGTAGTTATAGATAGGTGATCTCTATGTCAGATGTGACTGTAGTTATAGATAGGTGATCTCTATGTCAGATGTGACTGTAGTTATAGATAGGTGATCTCTATGTCAGATGTGACTGTAGTTATAGATAGGTGATCTCTATGTCAGATGTGACTGTAGTTATAGATAGGTGATCTCTATGTCAGATGTGACTGTAGTTATAGATAGGTGATCTCTATGTCAGATGTGACTGTAGTTATAGATAGGTGATCTCTATGTCAGATGTGACTGTAGTTATAGATAGGTGATCTCTATGTCAGATGTGACTGTAGTTATAGATAGGTGATCTCTATGTCAGATGTGACTGTAGTTATAGATAGGTGATCTCTATGTCAGATGTGACTGTAGTTATAGATAGGTGATCTCTATGTCAGATGTGACTGTAGTTATAGATAGGTGATCTCTATGTCAGATGTGACTGTAGTTATAGATAGGTGATCTCTATGTCAGATGTGACTGTAGTTATAGATAGGTGATCTCTATGTCAGATGTGACTGTAGTTATAGATAGGTGATCTCTATGTCAGATGTGACTGTAGTTATAGATAGGTGATCTCTATGTCAGATGTGACTGTAGTTATAGATAGGTGATCTCTATGTCAGATGTGACTGTAGTTATAGATAGGTGATCTCTATGTCAGATGTGACTGTAGTTATAGATAGGTGATCTCTATGTCAGATGTGACTGTAGTTATAGATAGGTGATCTCTATGTCAGATGTGACTGTAGTTATAGATAGGTGATCTCTATGTCAGATGTGACTGTAGTTATAGATAGGTGATCTCTATGTCAGATGTGACTGTAGTTATAGATAGGTGATCTCTATGTCAGATGTGACTGTAGTTATAGATAGGTGATCTCTATGTCAGATGTGACTGTAGTTATAGATAGGTGATCTCTATGTCAGATGTGACTGTAGTTATAGATAGGTGATCTCTATGTCAGATGTGACTGTAGTTATAGATAGGTGATCTCTATGTCAGATGTGACTGTAGTTATAGATAGGTGATCTCTATGTCAGATGTGACTGTAGTTATAGATAGGTGATCTCTATGTCAGATGTGACTGTAGTTATAGATAGGTGATCTCTATGTCAGATGTGACTGTAGTTATAGATAGGTGATCTCTATGTCAGATGTGACTGTAGTTATAGATAGGTGATCTCTATGTCAGATGTGACTGTAGTTATAGATAGGTGATCTCTATGTCAGATGTGACTGTAGTTATAGATAGGTGATCTCTATGTCAGATGTGACTGTAGTTATAGATAGGTGATCTCTATGTCAGATGTGACTGTAGTTATAGATAGGTGATCTCTATGTCAGATGTGACTGTAGTTATAGATAGGTGATCTCTATGTCAGATGTGACTGTAGTTATAGATAGGTGATCTCTATGTCAGATGTGACTGTAGTTATAGATAGGTGATCTCTATGTCAGATGTGACTGTAGTTATAGATAGGTGATCTCTATGTCAGATGTGACTGTAGTTATAGATAGGTGATCTCTATGTCAGATGTGACTGTAGTTATAGATAGGTGATCTCTATGTCAGATGTGACTGTAGTTATAGATAGGTGATCTCTATGTCAGATGTGACTGTAGTTATAGATAGGTGATCTCTATGTCAGATGTGACTGTAGTTATAGATAGGTGATCTCTATGTCAGATGTGACTGTAGTTATAGATAGGTGATCTCTATGTCAGATGTGACTGTAGTTATAGATAGGTGATCTCTATGTCAGATGTGACTGTAGTTATAGATAGGTGATCTCTATGTCAGATGTGACTGTAGTTATAGATAGGTGATCTCTATGTCAGATGTGACTGTAGTTATAGATAGGTGATCTCTATGTCAGATGTGACTGTAGTTATAGATAGGTGATCTCTATGTCAGATGTGACTGTAGTTATAGATAGGTGATCTCTATGTCAGATGTGACTGTAGTTATAGATAGGTGATCTCTATGTCAGATGTGACTGTAGTTATAGATAGGTGATCTCTATGTCAGATGTGACTGTAGTTATAGATAGGTGATCTCTATGTCAGATGTGACTGTAGTTATAGATAGGTGATCTCTATGTCAGATGTGACTGTAGTTATAGATAGGTGATCTCTATGTCAGATGTGACTGTAGTTATAGATAGGTGATCTCTATGTCAGATGTGACTGTAGTTATAGATAGGTGATCTCTATGTCAGATGTGACTGTAGTTATAGATAGGTGATCTCTATGTCAGATGTGACTGTAGTTATAGATAGGTGATCTCTATGTCAGATGTGACTGTAGTTATAGATAGGTGATCTCTATGTCAGATGTGACTGTAGTTATAGATAGGTGATCTCTATGTCAGATGTGACTGTAGTTATAGATAGGTGATCTCTATGTCAGATGTGACTGTAGTTATAGATAGGTGATCTCTATGTCAGATGTGACTGTAGTTATAGATAGGTGATCTCTATGTCAGATGTGACTGTAGTTATAGATAGGTGATCTCTATGGCAGATGTGACTGTAGTTATAGATAGGTGATCTCTATGGCAGATGTGACTGTAGTTATAGATAGGTGATCTCTAAGGCAGATGTGACTGTAGTTATAGACAGGTGGTATAGACAGGTGGTCTCTAATGCAGGTTTGACTGTAACTAAAGACAGGTGGTCTCTAAGGCAGGTTTGACTGTAGTTTTAGACAGGTGGTCTCTTAGGCAGGTTTGAGTATAGTTATAGCCAGTTGGTCTCCAAGGCAGCAGGTTTGACTGTAACTAAAGACAGGAGGTCTCTTAGACAGGTTTGATCGTGGCTATAGACAGGTGGTCTCTAATGCAGGTTTGACTGTAACTAAATACAGGTGGTCTCTAAGGCAGGTTTGACTGTAGTTTTCGACAGGTGGTCTCTAAGGCAGGTTTGAGTATAGTTATAGCCAGTTGGTCTCCAAGGCAGCAGGGTTGACTGTAACTAAAGACAGGTGGTCTCTAAGACAGGTTTGATCATGGCTATAGACAGGTGGTCTCTAAGACAGGTTTGATTGTGGCAATAGGCAGGTGGTCTCTTAGACAGGTTTGATCGTGGCTATAGACAGGTGGTCTCTAAGACAGGTTTGACTGTAACTAAAGACAGGTGGTCTCTAAGACAGGTTTGATCGTGGCTATAGACAGGTGGTCTCTAAGAAATGATTTACTGTGGCTATAGACAGGTGACCTCCGAGACAAATGTTCAGCTATAATCAGGTGATCTTTAGGACAAGTTTGACTTTTGTTATAAACAGAGTCACTAGGACAGGTTTTACTTTATTTTGTAGACAGGCAGTCTCTTAGACACTTGAAAATCTGACAAACTTACACCTTATAAACCAGACCTAACCACATTACCAGTTCTATAGTACTGATACATAGACAAGGCAGGCTTTATCAACACAAAGAAACCAAGGATCACAACATCATGTCAAAGAAATGACATTAATGTGTTTTAATTTTTAAACGCCCTCTCTTTGATCATTCACTATAACAGTTCATTGGTGAACATGAATTTACATGGAGACAAAACAAACTGCTTTTCTCACAGAAGACATCAAAAATCTGGAATGGTGTAATTTCAATACATACAATGCTTAGAAGACTGTAGCTGACGCTGAAGTATTTACTGATCAGGACAGTGTAGACGCACTTAGTATAAATTCCATCAGACTTTGTCGGAGAAATGCCAAGAGTAACTGAAGCTGAACAAAATATTGGTATGTTAATGTCGTAATATTACAATACAGGCGTAATTAATTATTTGCTTTAATTACCCAAGTGGGGCTAAATACCAAGTGAATTCCATGCAGGCGAGTGTATTTCTGTGACATCAATAGACCCAACCATGTTGTGTAAGTTGGTAAGTGCTGTTTACCATACATATGTAAATACAGAAGAAAAGATAGAGTGCATTAATTAAGATAGCATTGTTGGTGGAGTACCATATAAATGTAACATAACATATCTAAACAGCCTGATCCATAAACTACTTACCCAGATTGGATTAAATAATATCTTACTTTATGCAGCCAAGATTTAAGGAAAATAATATTTTTGGTTTCCACCAGCAAATAATCTCATAAACAACCTTACACAAACAAGTAGGTCAATGGCGCCTGCAATGAGGGTTTAACCAACCTGATGGTACATGTATCAGGTGGTTATAGACATTAATTCAATTATACCTGTTAAAACAATATTTGACTTAATCTATAACATTAAATGTATGTCAAGGTTATTTATTTTTTCAAAACTTATTTAACCTCAATCCAGCAAGCCACATAAAAATTATAATGACTCCAGACATTAATGTTCTTGAGAAGAAGTTTATTTTTTATTTTTGACATATTTGATTGACCTCATTGAACTTCAACAAAGCGTAAGGTGTAAGTCAAGAAAACTTGATGTGGGTCAAGGTCATGAACTGGATAGCCCTTTACCCCATTAAGTTACAAGTTAAATATCATTACTTTTCATTAGAACAAGAGTTCCATGGGGCCTGTATTTTTCTCCATTTTCTGTCTGAATATATGGAAAGAAAATGAAAATGTTTCAACTAATTTGAAACTATGGTGGCAATCTCAGAACTCTTTATCTCACTGAATAACTTTGATAATAATATCTTATTTAATAATAATGACAGGACCATTTGTGCTACTATCTCGTGTACTTGAAAGTACGTAGTCAAGGTCTCTTATTTAGACAGCCTTTCATTGAAGTAAATAAAAGGTCAATTATATATTTGGAGAAGTTATTCAATAAATTTTACCTTCGTAAACTTAGTGAGGATCAAGAAAAATAATATAAGAGGAAAACAATTTGATAGTTAAGTACATTATCTCAACATCTCCACCCTTCCCCCCCAACGAAACACATTTTGGACCCTTAGCCAATAAGGCCAAGCCAAAAAATATGTATGTTTCATGACTGAAAAAAATAGCGTAGATTGGAAGGGATTTTATTTTTCTGCAGGTTTAATGGGACATTTAAGTGCATTCGAGAGAGATGAAATTGTTAGCGTTGGAAGTAAAAACAATATGAGTCAGTAGGGGTACCCGACACATACATATATATAATGTATATTTGTTTGGGCCTGTGGCAACATACAGTCAAGGTATTGACATTTGAATATGAAACAAGAGATCCCAGAGGGATCTTGGCGCCCACCTTTGTACCATCTTCATTAGTTCTTTGTCAATTCGATCTTTTCTCTTCTTTCCTCTAATCTGTTTGATCGAGTCATGTTAACAGTAAATGCACCTTGAGGTAACTTTTGATCTAAACTTAATACTGATGTGTAAGAAAGCCAACCTTCAAAGTGAGTTTGTCATTCCACATATTTACTAGTACAGTACTTAATGTGAAAGAAATAGAATCGATCATTGCAATATGAGAAAGATCTGTTTAGATCTTCTTTTAATCCATTTTGTTTTTATGATCAGTCTCAAAATATCACCTGCACAACGAGAGATCAAGGGGAACCTACATATCAAATTTGAGAAAGATCCCTCTGGTACTTCCCGAGAAATAGCGATAACAAACTTTCACTATCAAAATCAAAGATGGCTGCCTGTCGGCCATGTTGTTTATCCAATCAGTCTCAAAAATTGCCCTCCACAGCTAAGGACCAAGGGGAACCTACAGATCAAATTTTAAAAAGATCCCTCAAGTACTTCCGGAGAAATAGTGATAACAAACTTTCAAAATCAAAATCCAAGATGGCTACCTGTCGCCCATGTTGTTTACCCGATCAATCTCAAAAATCGCCCTGCACAGCTAAGGACCAAGGGGAACCTACAGATAAAATTTGAAAAGGATCCCTCTGGTACTTCTTGAGAAACAGTGATAACAAACTTTCAATATCAAAATCCAAGATGGCTGCCTGTCGGCCATGTTGTTTATCTGATAAGTTTCAAAAATTGCCCTGCAAATCTTAGGACCAAGGGGAACCTACATATAAAATTTGAGAAAGATCCCTCTAGTACTTTTTGAGAAATAGCGATAACAAACTTTCAATATCAAAATCAAAGATGGCTGCCTGTCGGCCATGTTGTTTATCTGGTCAGTTTCAAAAAATGCCCTGCACAGCTAAGGACCAAGGGGAACCTACATATAAAATTTGAGAAAGATCCCTCTGGTAGTTCTTGAGAAATAGCAATAACAAACTTTCACTAAAATTGTAGATGGCTGCCAATCGGCCTTGTTGTTTATTAGATCAGTTTCCAAAGTTGCCCTGCACAGCTAAGGACCAAGGGAAACCTACGTTTAAAATTTCAGAATGATCCCTCTGGTGCTTCTTGAGAAATAGCGATAACAAACTTTCACTATCAAAATCCAAGATGGCTGCCTGTCCGCCATGTTGTTTATCCGATCAGTCTCAAAAGTTGCCCTTCACAGCTAAGGACCAAGGGGAACCAACATATAAAATTTGAGAAAGATCCCTCAGGTACTTCTTGAGAAATACCGATAACAAAAATTATTTAAGGACGGACCACGGACCACGGACCACGGATGGACGACGGACCACGATGCAGGGTGATTTGAATAGCCCACCATCAGATGATGGTGGGCTAAAAATCCAGAAATCAAGAAGATCACAACCAGCCTTATGGGATACCGTCCTTTACAAGTTATTCTGACACATCAGACTGTTCAGCTTGGAATTGTCAGTACCAGAAGAAGACATCTGCGATTCCTGAAGGCCTATACTGGGAAAGCAAGATGATTGGATAGGGTCAGAATGACAGACATATCTCGTCAAACTGTAGTTAATTATTCATGTGACCTTCTGTGCCCTAACCTTTCTGTGAATGATAGTGCTATTGACAAATGACCTATCTTAGGTCACGTGGTGTCATCACAACCACATTTCTGGACAATGTAACGACCCCAGAAAATTGACCATCAATTTATTATAACCTTAGAAATTTGATTAGTTCCTGCACATCTACATCTATTTTTGTCCTCTAGTGTAAAAAACTGTTCTAGTCATTAATAAAGAATAGAAGCAAAACATTGGATGTATTTGTACATTGGGAATTGAGTGACTGCTGTTGATTGGGACAGGCAGAAACAGTCGAAAATAAACCCACAGAGACAGGATTACCTTGACTTCCATTTGCGATTACATGAACAAAATAAGCAAACATCATTACATGGCCAGACACTCTAGTTCTGGTGAATCCACTTACCCCTAACTTAAAAAAATGGAAACAAACAAAAACAAACCTATTATCAAAAACAAAGCTATAGTCTTTATCATATAATTATCCAGTGTTTTTAAGTATTCTGTTAAATATAGTCTGTTTCTGACAATCCATGAAGGAACATGACGTCTTATCAGGATCCCTTCAGCTAATAACA
The DNA here is from genome assembly GCF_002113885.1 of Mizuhopecten yessoensis. Lineage (NCBI taxonomy): Eukaryota > Metazoa > Mollusca > Bivalvia > Pectinida > Pectinidae > Mizuhopecten > Mizuhopecten yessoensis. Next base: position 725,495 of record NW_018408911.1, on the reverse strand, counting down.
TCTTTGAGCATGGTTACTTGGATTTAACGTGTATTATCTAGTATGGTACATACAGCAATTTGACAAGCTTACTGGTCAGTTTCTACAGGCATTCTGAATAATTTACAACAGAGTTTCAACAGTGTTTTTTCGTATTTGATAAATATGCATACTTTTAGTCTGTATTGTTAATTATATGGAACCATTTGATTGGTTCCTGGTCAGATGCCGTCACAGTGTGTATCTCAGTTGTGCTTGGGGGATATATAACTCCTATCAGACATGCATTTTTTATGTTCGATTTACGTTACCACTATTCACCACTGTGAACACTCTTGGCCTGGAAGCCTTGTCGATTACAGATAATAAATTCCTATGTAATATTCATATAGAGAGTAGTTTGTATGGAGCTTTGATCCCTGTCCAGTAGGGATATCCCTGAGTTTGATGGCTGATTCTGCGATTTACCCCGACAACGTCTCGCCAACAATTTCCAACCTTCTATCTCAAGGGCTGTCAAGACAATACAATAAATATATATACAACAGAATTAGAAAGATCATCATCAAACAAGCCAACGTTTACTTTGCTAAGACTCCATGAATAATGTCTACTCTGATACACACCAGTATTCCAGATGTCACCTTCAGGAATCACAAGGGAGATAACTCACATCCATGTCCTACAAAACACATAGAAACATACTTCATCGTCCCACAAGAATCTATAAATACATTCTGTTACAAAACTTTCACTGCTATATATGTTCCATCATAATTTCATGGTTCAATTATCATTTGTTAGTTCTAATATCATCCTACTGTTCCATCATAATTTCATGGTTAAATTGTCATCTGTTAGTTCTAGTCTCATCCTATTGTTCCATCATTATTTCATGGTCCAATTATCATCTGTTAGTTCTAGTATGATACTATTGTTCCATCATAATTCCATGGTTCAATTGTCATCTGTTAGTTCTAATATCATCCTATTGTTCCATCCTAATTTCATTGTTCAATTGTCATCTGTTAGTTCTAGTATCATCCTATTGTTCCATCATAATTTCATGGTTCAATTATCATCTATTAGTTCTAATATCATCCTATTGTTCCATCATAATTCCATGGTTCAATTGTCATCTGTTAGTTCTAATATCATCCTATTGTTCTATCATAATTTCATGGTTCAATTGTCATCTGTTAGTTCTAATATCATCCTATTGTTCCATCATAATTTCATGGTTCAATTATCATCTGTTAGTTCTAATATCATCCTATTGTTCCATCATAATTTCATGGTTCAATTGTCATCTGTTAGTTCTAATATCATCCTATTGTTCCATCATAATTTCATGGTTCAATTATCATCTGTTAGTTCTAATATCATCCTATTGTTCCATCATAATTTCATGGTTCAATTATCATCTGTTAGTTCTAATATCATCCTATTGTTCCATCATAATTTCATGGTTCAATTATCATCTGTTAGTTCTAATATCATCCTATTGTTCCATCATAATTTCATGGTTCAATTATCATCTGTTAGTTCTAATATCATCCTATTGTTCCATCATAATTTCATGGTTCAATTATCATCTGTTAGTTCTAATATCATCCTATTGTTCCATCATAATTTCATGGTTCAATTATCATCTGTTAGTTCTAATATCATCCTATTGTTCCATCATAATTTCATGGTTCAATTATCATTTGTTAGTTCTAATATCATCCTATTGTTCCATCATAATTTCATGGTTCAATTATCATCTGTTAGTTCTAATATCATCCTATTGTTCCATCATAATTTCATGGTTCAATTATCATTTGTTAGTTCTAATATCATCCTATTGTTCCATCATAATTTCATGGTTCAATTATCATCTGTTAGTTCTAATATCATCCTATTGTTCCATCATAATTTCATGGTTCAATTATCATTTGTTAGTTCTAATATCATCCTATTGTTCCATCATAATTTCATGGTTCAATTATCATCTGTTAGTTCTAATATCATCCTATTGTTCCATCATAATTTCATGGTTCAATTATCATTTGTTAGTTCTAATATCATCCTATTGTTCCATCATAATTTCATGGTTCAATTATCATCTGTTAGTTCTAATATCATCCTATTGTTCCATCATAATTTCATGGTTCAATTATCATTTGTTAGTTCTAATATCATCCTATTGTTCCATCATAATTTCATGGTTCAATTATCATCTGTTAGTTCTAATATCATCCTATTGTTCCATCATAATTTCATGGTTCAATTATCATTTGTTAGTTCTAATATCATCCTATTGTTCCATCATAATTTCATGGTTCAATTATCATCTGTTAGTTCTAATATCATCCTATTGTTCCATCATAATTTCATGGTTCAATTATCATTTGTTAGTTCTAATATCATCCTATTGTTCCATCATAATTTCATGGTTCAATTATCATCTGTTAGTTCTAATATCATCCTATTGTTCCATCATAATTTCATGGTTCAATTATCATTTGTTAGTTCTAATATCATCCTATTGTTCCATCATAATTTCATGGTTCAATTATCATCTGTTAGTTCTAATATCATCCTATTGTTCCATCATAATTTCATGGTTCAATTATCATTTGTTAGTTCTAATATCATCCTATTGTTCCATCATAATTTCATGGTTCAATTATCATCTGTTAGTTCTAATATCATCCTATTGTTCCATCATAATTTCATGGTTCAATTATCATTTGTTAGTTCTAATATCATCCTATTGTTCCATCATAATTTCATGGTTCAATTATCATCTGTTAGTTCTAATATCATCCTATTGTTCCATCATAATTTCATGGTTCAATTATCATTTGTTAGTTCTAATATCATCCTATTGTTCCATCATAATTTCATGGTTCAATTATCATCTGTTAGTTCTAATATCATCCTATTGTTCCATCATAATTTCATGGTTCAATTATCATTTGTTAGTTCTAATATCATCCTATTGTTCCATCATAATTTCATGGTTCAATTATCATCTGTTAGTTCTAATATCATCCTATTGTTCCATCATAATTTCATGGTTCAATTATCATTTGTTAGTTCTAATATCATCCTATTGTTCCATCATAATTTCATGGTTCAATTATCATCTGTTAGTTCTAATATCATCCTATTGTTCCATCATAATTTCATGGTTCAATTATCATTTGTTAGTTCTAATATCATCCTATTGTTCCATCATAATTTCATGGTTCAATTATCATCTGTTAGTTCTAATATCATCCTATTGTTCCATCATAATTTCATGGTTCAATTATCATTTGTTAGTTCTAATATCATCCTATTGTTCCATCATAATTTCATGGTTCAATTATCATTTGTTAGTTCTAATATCATCCTATTGTTCCATCATTATTTCATGGTCCAATTATCATCTGTTAGTTCTAATATCATCCTATTGTTCTATTTTAAATTCATGGTTCAATTATCATTTGTTAGTTTTAATATCATCCTATTGTTCTATTATAAATTCATGGTCCAATTATCATCTGTTAGTTCTAATATCATCAAATTGTTCTATCATAATTTCATGGTTCAATTATCATTTGTTAGTTCTAATATCATCCTATTGTTCCATCATAATTTCATGGTTCAATTTTCATGTTCCTTCTAATATCATCCTATTGTTCCATCATAATTTCATGGTTCAATTTTCATGTTACTTCTAATATCATCCTATTGTTCCATCATAATTTCATGGTTCAATTATCATGTTACTTCTAATATCATCCTATTGTTCCATCATAATTTCATTAAATATAAGATATAAAATATTTGATTCCACCTTATCAAACAATCCTTCAAACAATGATCATCTGACACAGAGTACCTTTGAATGTGATAAGGACAGATACAGGACATTTTGTGGGAAGTATGAACAACTAACAAACAAGAACTGAAAGCAACAAAAAACGAGCAAGCCAGACAGAAAGTAGTGTGTGCCATAGGATGGTTCTAGCCAGACAGAAATTAGTGTGTGCCATAGGATAGTTCTAGCCACACAGAAAGTAGTGTGTGTCATAGGATGGTTCTAGCCACACAGAAAGTAGTGTGAGTCATAGGATGGTTCTAGCCAGACAGAAAGTAGTGTGTGCCATAGGATGGTCCTAGCCAGACAGAAAGTAGTGTGTGCCATAGGATGGTTCCAGCCAGACAGAAAGTAGTGTGTGCCATAGGATTGTTCTAGAAACTTACAGACACAAAAAAGCTGAAGAACGCTTGATGACTGACAAACTGGCCATGAGGCAGACCTCAGAGCCCTAATGAATCGTCGGTGGTGTTTCAGCAGACGACAATTACCCCTTACATACGTCACTTGGTCAGACAACTCCCGTCTTAAACGTCAATGTAATTCTCTCCATTACACCAGCAATGTGCGTCAGGACAAAATGATACGTGTGCCATGCTCTGTCCCTGTGTTTTGTAGTCCCATTCAGATTTAATCATTTTGATAGCATTCGTGTCTTTGAATCAACCTCACCACAATTTTATTCATACTTAATAGTTGTTGTAATCAACTTGAAAACTACATCCCTTAAATGACAAATCCAAAGTGGTCAGACAAATTTTGGTAATTATAACTAGCAAAGGGGTTAATGGGGAAACTTGTTACGGATAGATTAAACCTTCACATTATAGACAAGTTAAAGGAAAGAATAACGGGTAGCCTCTTGACAATTTACCGTAAAGGTATATTTACATGTACTCAAAGCTTATGTAATGTTTCCTTGAACATGATAACTTTGTTTCAAGTGGGCTAAATGTGAAGAAACAAAAACACATTCCTTCCTGACATTCATTGATCAAATTTTTTCGGCTACATCTAATAGCTTCCTGACAAAACACTAAGTGCAGTAAAGACAACACAAAAGCTGCACATGATGGCGCGCTTAGATGGTACGGAGGCTGGCCAGTTGGCACCAAGCATGATTGCTGATGTTAAATGTTTAATGAAGACAGACCATTTTCAGGAGCAAACACGTCACCTGATTGATTGCCAAAAAAATCTTCTTTTACGGCAGAGCAGAGGAAATGTGAATTACTATGAGTTTTTTCACTGGCTTTGGAATTGGAGAGGTGAACTTCATTCAAAAAATGAAACATTTCCTATTTTATTCATTAATGCATGAACTTCATTCAATATCAACTCATTAATCAACTTATTCATGAATCAAGGATACTTAAAAACTTTGAAACAATGTAAAATAAAACGAATATGACTGGTGTATTGTGACATCCGGTCAAATTTGACCAATATGTTATGTCCCAAATGGTGTCAGATTACACAGGTTAATATGACCAGTACATTGTGTCCCACATGGTGTCAGATAAGACAGGTTAATATGACCAAATGCTGTGTAACCATAAAGTATCAGATTAGACATTAATCTGACCAATATATTGTGTCCCACATGGTGTCAGATTAGACAGGTTAATCTGACCAAATGTTATGTAACCACAAAGTGTCAGATTAGACAGGTTAATATGACCAGTACATTGTGTCCCACAGTATCAGATTATACAGGTTAATATGACCAATATATTGTGTCCAACATGTTGTCAGATTAGACAGGTTTATCTGACCAAATGCTGTGTCCCACATGGTGCCAGATTAGACAGGTTAATCTGACCAAATGTTATGTAACCACAAAGTGTCAGATTAGACAGGTTAATATGACCAGTACATTGTGTCCCACAGTAATAGATTATACAGGTTTATCTGACCAAATGTTGTGTCCCACATGGTGTTAGATTAGACAGGTTAATATGACCAGTACATTGTGTCCCACAGTGTTGTGGATTTCAAAACTGTTAGATTATCTGTTTTCCAAAGGTTTTCATATAAGACAGCTTTCACTGTACAATCAAACCTTAACTTCCAACAATTACAATGTTATACATTTGTAACAGACTATATACAGAATATCAATGGACGTTTTTCATTCCCTGAATTCTCAATATCAAACACAAACACAACATAGCTCCGAAACGAATCATACGATCTCATAGAGTGAAACATTTCATATATTTTCAAAAGTTTATATGGTCTGAAATATTGTAATTGAGTTAAATCAATATTTATATTCAACATCAAAGTGAAGCTGTGGTCGGATTGTAGACATAACATATTTGCACAATTTTTGATTAGTGCACCAGAATTTTCCTTTTAGTATATGATCATTATGATATTAATGTTATTTTAACACCATTCGTGTACAAAATAATACGACCAGGAGTGAAAAGCACAGAACGAAGTACGATTATGCCCAATATATAGTGTAATCACCATGCGAAAATCTGACCAAGTCAACAAGCCTGGCAGTATACGAAGTCCCGTGAGATAGGAACTTTCTGTTGAGGAGGCGGTTATTGTCATAAGTCTGAGATTTGTATTACCGTGTGTCTCTCCCTAGTACCAACATGGGGAGCAATATCCATGAAATCTGTCCGTTGGGTCCGATTAAGTTCCTGTCATGTCCTTCGTGTAGCAGCATCAGTAAGAATAACCAGACCAGGCTAACGGGGCTCAAAGGGATAATCAAAGTGGCTTAAAGTCAGCTTAATTGGTAGCCTGCATGAAGGCCTCCCGTCCAGGTCTACAGGAAATCTATCAGAAGTAACAGCCACAAGGAGAAGTCACCTGATCCAATACATATATTTGTTTACACATGTGCAGTGCTTCTATAGTTCTGCTCGTCAAGACAAATTTCTCAAAAAGAGCACAGCTTTTTGTGGCCATCATTGTGGACTTTCACTGATGTTTGGCACTAAGTATCTGTTTAAGCCTTATCGATGACCATTACCCTGTGGAAATATTTCCCAAATTTGAATAAGAAACAAATGGTCCTTAGGGCCTGTATTACTCAACAGCCACTACCGCTACCCCAACCCCTACCCCAACCCCAACCATAACCCCTACCCCCACCCCTATCCCTGGTGAGCTACACTCCTTCTTCATACAACAATTGATTTCCAGGTCCCTAGGACCAAAGAAACTTCCTGTCTGATCTGTATATAATTAGGGTATGATTATAGGGTAGGGATCTTGGCCGTTTCCATGTTATGACCAATGATCGAAATATCCAGTAGCAGGTAGGGCCACACAGGCATAAGTGCATTTGTTTCTGTATAGCCCTTAATTGTTTAAGTGATTATTGAGTGGCCATTTGAACAGTTTCCAGGTTATGTCCAAGGGAGTAAGTCCCTTTTGGGCCAGGCCCAGATCCCAAGGTGAATCCCGGTAGCATCATGAGTGTATACATCTCTTCATGTCTAGCAATTGTATATATGTTTGTAAAATAGGGAACAATGTTATGACACATGGTCTTATTCCCCAGGGGTGGGGCCAGATCCTGAAGCTTATCTTGGTAGCACGACTGTGGTCCTAGCCTCTATTCATGCTTAGCAGTTGAAAGTAACTGTTCCAGTCTACTCAGCTGTAAATGAGTATGTGGTTGGGCAGTGCTAGAATTGTTGAATGCTAGCTGTGAGCGCTGAAATGGCAGCACCGGCTCTATGCTCCCCAGGGAGTTGAGAAAGATATTGGCTGGTTGCAAATGCCCTATAACCATGGATACTAATTTGTGAACCGCCTTGAGACGCTCTACGAACTAGGTTGTGATAAAGCGGTATATAAGAACCTCAAATTAAATTATGATTGTGTGATGGGAATCTCAACTGTTTCCATGTAATGACCTAGGAACTAAGTCCCTCCAAGGTTGGGCAGACAAATTCCTGGTAGGATATCTGAAATGGTCTCTTAGCCCTAATTTGGCCCCACTTCACAGCTCCCCTTGGGGTCAGTCCCTTTGTTTGTACATCCTGTGGATGTGAAGATGTTACCATGCAAATATGGTTGATATCCATTACAAAGTTGAACAGGAGAAGATTCTCAAACTAATATGGCCAAATAATCCCTTTTTGATCTTACGCCTCAGATGCTTGGGACGTCAGCCCCTCCATTTGAACACTTTCAAATTCTACCAACTGAAAATGCTGTCAATCAAATATGGATCTGCTCCTGGTAAAATATCACTTCAAGCAATTGGCTAAATGACCAACTTTTTGCACATACCCCTGGGGTGTCAGGTCCTTCCATTGTACATTTCAATGTTAAAGGCAACTGACCTTTTACAGTGACCTTGACCTTGGATAAATCACCTTCTAAAGGTAATGCATACATGTGCTACTGTAACAATAAGGTATTGACAGTTAACAAAAGTCAAAGGTCATATGCAAGCATGTCCTTTGACCTTTAATATTGACGATCATTTTTTTTACAATGACCTTGACTTTGACTTTGGTCACTCATAGCCCCTGTGAACTTTAACCTAGATCCCTAGAGAAAGATCACGCTAATAGTATCTGTACACAATGACCTTTTGAGAAGTCAGACTTGTTACATGATCATGATGTCCTTAGGAATTTCAACACTTCAGAATGGCTCCTGTTTCCAGATAAATTATATCTGTGGATACAATCCAATATATATAATATTATGTAACCAATCAATTTAAAAATAACTTAACTATACAATCATACATAAAGGCATGACAATTCCAAGTTGTCATAGGCACATATTGTACACGGTACATTAAATCTTGGGAGGAGAAATATCAAATGCGCGGAGGATCTCACACAAGTAAAATGTTATATGATATTTATGAAACAAGATTTTAAATTTGTTCATATATATGCCATGGCAACCAGTTTGAGTTTCCAGAAAAAGAAAAGAAAATAACACCATTTTTACCTGTGAAGTGATTTAATGATTTCAATACATTGATCCTTGTGATGTTATAAATTATTCATTTAACCTTGTTAATCAAGTCACCACATTTCTGTTGTTCCACAATCTAGCCGGAGTTATTGTGTTCGTTATTATCTAACAACTGTTATGCAAATAAAGTCCATTGTTCAATATACCTTGGAACATTATATTGCTGGATTGATCAGGTTCCACTGTCAATAAATCGATATTTGTATTACACCTTGCTGAAGTAACACTGAATATATTTGTGACTTAAGACTGGTTGTATAATGCATATTTTTTTCTCTCACAAAAATTGTACTTTAGCATACTGAAAACCAATGCTTCAGACAAAGGGGAATAACTCTTACACATCAGTTGTTTTAGGTTCAATGACATGTATGACCTGAACACTTCCTTATCTAAACACTTAACATTCCAATATCTCTGGGCTTTATCAGGCGATTTTGGGAAATGGACTCTGGGAATGTCCCTCCTTATGCTGAACGTTCAGAACTCAGTCAACTGTAAGAAATTTCTCAAACATTTTGATTTTTTGGGGGGTTTCTCAAATGGGAACTTTAAAGGGACACATTGGGTAAAATAACACACTTTTTGGAGTGGGAATGGGTCCTTTAAACAGACCTAAAATGTAGTCTGATATACTCCTTTGTCTATTTTGTTGCATTCCTGTCTGATAGGAACATTTACTTTTTATCTGTTTTATTTATACTTCCACTGTCCTGCTGTTCCTGATATCTATAACCAAGTCTTTATTTTCATGTAAATATATTCATGTAACAACTATATATATAGTAAAAAGAGTTAACCATCTTTTTGTTTCCAACTTTCCTGTCTGCCTACCTCACTTCAACCAACTTACCAGGTCTTACTCTCCTGCCCTTGCAAGTATACTCATAAAGTCTAACACTCCTACCCTCAACACAATCTATCCACTACCAACACCCACCTGCCATGATCTCAGCCTACCCACTGGTGGTTACCCTCCTGTCCTCAGCCTACCCACCGGTGGTTACCCTCCTGTCCTCAGCCTAACCACCAGTGTTTACCCTCCTGTCCTCAGCCTACCCACCAGTGGTTACCCTCCTGTCCTCAGCATACCCACTGATGGTTCCCCTCCTGTTTTCAGCCTACCCCCCGTCGGTTACCCTCCTGTCCTCAGCCTCCCCACCAGTGGTTACCCTCCTGTCCTCAGCCTACCCACCGGTGGTTATCCTCCTGTCCTCAGCCTAACCACCAGTGTTTACCCTCCTGTCCTCAGCCTACCCACCGGTGGTTATCCTCCTGTCCTCAGCCTAACCACCAGTGTTTCCCCTCCTGTCCTCAGCCTACCCACCAGTGGTTACCCTCCTGTCCTCAGCATACCCACTGATGGTTACCCTCCTGTTTTCAGCCTACCCACCGTCGGTTACCCTCCTGTCCTCAGCCTACCCACCAGTGGTTACCCTCCTGTCCTCAGCCTACCCACCAGTGGTAACCCTCCTGTCCTCAGCCTTCCCACTGTTGGTTACCCTCCTGTTCTCAGCCTACCCACCGGTGGTTACCCTCCTGTCCTCAGCCTACCCACCAGTGGTAACCCTCCTGTCCTCAGCCTTCCCACTGCTGGTTACCCTCCTGTTCTCAGCCTACCCACCGGTGGTTACCCTCCTGTCCTCAGCCTACCCTCCGGTGGTTACCCTCCTGTCCTCAGCCTATCCACCGGTGGTTACCCTCCTGTACTCAGCCTACCCAATGGTGGCTACCCTCCTGGGCCCACTTGTATAAAACATCTCAACTCTTGAGATTTCCCATAGACAATACATTGCTTGAGATTTTCCTTAACTTTGAGATGTTTTATACAAGTGGGCCCTGTCCTCAACCTACCCACCAGTGGTTACCCTCCTGTCCTCAGCCTACCCACCAAAGTCTCACTCTCCTGTCTCACATCAGACTCACTAGCCCACACCCACTAAGTCTTACCATGTAACCCTTACCTCAATCTACCGGTACCCATCAGGTCTTACCCTTCTGCCTTTATAAAAGTCTTTCACCTTCCTGTCCACACCTCTTACCATCCACAAGGTCTCACCCTTCTGCCTTTATCGAAGTCTCTTTTCATTCTGCCTTTATCATGTCTCTCATCAGCTCTCACCCTCCTGTCTTCACCACTTAACATTCACAAGGTCTCACCCTTCTCCCTTTATAAAAGTCTCTCATCCTTCTGCCTTAATCAAAGTCTGAGATCAGCTCTCACCATCCTGTCCTCACCTCTTAACATCCAAAAGGTCTCACCCTTCTCCCTTTATCATAGTCTCTCACTCTTCTGCCTTAATCAAAGTCTATAATCAGCTCTCACCATCTTGCCCTAACCTCTACCTACCCACAAGGTCCCATCCTCCTGCCCTCATCTCTGCCTACCAACAAGTTCTCAACCTTCTGTCTTTATCAAAGTCTCTCATCCTTCAGCCTTAATCAAAGTCTCTCATCTGCTGTCACCCTCCTGTCCTCACCTCTGCCTACCCACAAGGTCTCACCCCCCTGTCATCACCTCTGCCTACCAACAAGGTCTAACCCTTCTGCCTTTATTGAAGTCTCTCATCCTTCTGCCTTAATCAAAGTCTATCATCAGCTCGCACCCTCCTGCCCTCACCACTGCCTACCGACAAGGTCTCACCCTACTGCCTTATTGAAGTCTTTCATCCTTCTGCCTTTATAAAAGTCTCTCATCAGCTCTCACCCTGCTGTCCTCACCTCTGCCTACCCACAAGGTATCATCCTTCTGCCTATATCAAAGTCAATTATCAACACCCACCCTCCTGTCCTCACCTATGCCTACCAACAAGGTCTAACCCTTCTGCCTTTATTGAAGTCTCTCATCCTTCTGCCTTATTCAAAGTCTATCATCAGCTCGCACCCTCCTGCCCTCACCACTGCCTACCGACAAGGTCTCACCCTACTGCCTTATTGAAGTCTTTCATCCTTCTGCCTTTATAAAAGTCTCTCATCAGCTCTCACCCTGTTGTCCTCACCTCTGCCTACCCACAAGGTATCATCCTTCTGCCTATATCAAAGTCATTTATCAACACCCACCCTCCTGTCCTCACCTATGCCTACCCACAAGGTCTCAACCTTCTGCCTTTATTGAAGTCGCTCATCCTCCTGCCTTAATCAAAGTCTATCATCAGCTCTGACCCCCCTGTCCTCACCTCTGCCTACCCACAAGGTCACATCCTTCTGCCCTCACCTCTGCCACCCACCAGGTCTCACCCGTCTGCCTTTATTGAAGTCGCTCATCCTCCTGCCTTAATCAAAGTCTATCATCAGCTCTCACCCTCCTCCCTCACATTTGCCTACCCACAAGGTAACATCCTTCTGCCCTCACCTCTGCCACCCAAAAGATCTCACCCTTGTGGCCTTACTTCTGCCTACCCACAAGGTATTATCCTTCCGCCTTTATAAAAGTCTATCATTAGCTCCCACCCCTTTGTCCTTACCTCTGCCTACCCACAAGGTATCATCCTTCTGCCTTTATAAAAGTCTCTCATCAGCTCTAACCCTGCTGTCCTGACCTCTGCCTACCCACAAGGTATCATCCTTCTGCCTTTATCAAAGTTTATCATCAGCTCCCACCCCCCTGTCCTTACCTCTGCCTACCCACAACTTGTCTCACCCTTCTGCCTTTATTGAAGTCGCTCATCCTCCTGCCTTAATCAAAGTTTATCATCAGCTCTCACCCCCCTGTCCTCACCTCTGCCACCCACAAGATCTCACCCTTCTGCCTTTATTGAAGTCACTCATCCTCCTGCCTTAATCGAAGTCTATCATCAGCTCTCACCCTCCTCCCTCACATTTGCCTACCCACAAGGTAACATCCTTCTGCCCTCACCTCTGCCACCGACAAGATCTCACCCTCGTGGCCTTACTTCTGCCTACCCACAAGGTATCATCCTTCCGCCTTTATAAAAGTCTATCATTAGCTCCCACACCCCTGTCCTCACCTCTGCCTACCCACAAGGTCACATCCTTCTGCCCTCACCTCTGCCACCCACAAGATCTCACCCTTCTGCCTTTATTGAAGTCGCTCATCCTCCTGCCTTAATCAAAGTCTATCATCAGCTCGTACCCTCCTGTCCTCACCTCTGCCTACCCACAAGGTCACATCCTTCTGCCCTCACCTCTGCCACCCACCAGGTCTCACCCGTCTGCTTTTATTGAAGTCGCTCATCCTCCTGCCTTAAGCAAAGTTTATCATCAGCTCTCACCCCCCTGTCCTCACCTTTGCCACCCACAAGATCTCACCCTTCTGCCTTTATTGAAGTCGCTCATCCTTCAGCCTTAATCAAAGTCTCTCATCTGCTCTCACCCTCCTGTCCTCACCTCTGCCTACCCACAAGGTCGCACCCCCCTGTCCTCACCTCTGCCTACCAACAAGGTCTAACCCTTCTGCCTTTATTGAAGTCTCTCATCCTTCTGCCTTAATCAAAGTCAATCATCAGCTCGCACCCTCCTGCCATCACCACTGCCTACCGACAAGGTCTCACCTTACTGCCTTATTGAAGTTTTTCATCCTTCTGCCTTTATAAAAGTCTCTCATCAGCTCTCACCCTTCTGTCCTCACCTCTGCCTACCCACAAGGTATCATCCTCCTGCCCTCACCTCTGCCACCCACAAGATCTCACCCTCGTGGCCTTACTTCTGCCTACCCACAAGGTATCATCCTTCTGCCTTTATCAAAGTCAATTATCAACCCCCACCCTCCTGTCCTCACCTATGCCTACCCACAAGGTCTCAACCTTTCTGCCTTTATTGAAGTCGCTCACCCTCCTGCCTTAATCAAAGTCTATCATTAGCTCCCACCCCCCTGTCCTCACCTCTGCCTACCCACAAGGTCGCACCCCCCTGTCCTCACCTCTGCCTACCAACAAGGTCTAACCCTTCTGCCTTTATTGAATTCTCTCATCCTTCTGCCTTAATCAAAGGCAATCATCAGCTCGCACCCTCCTGCCATCACCACGATCTCACCCTCGTGGCCTTACTTCTGCCTACCCACAAGGTATCATCCTTCTGCCTTTATCAAAGTCAATTATCAACACCCCCCCTCCTGTCCTCACCTATGCCTACCCACAAGGTCTCAACCTTTCTGCCTTTATTGAAGTCGCTCACCCTCCTGCCTTAATCAAAGTCTATCATTAGCTCCCACACCCCTGTCCTCCCCTCTGCCTACCCACAAGGTCTCATCCTTCTGCCTTTATTGAAGTCAATCATCAGCAGCTCTCACCCTCCTGTCCTCCCCTCTGCCTACCCACAAGGTCTCATCCTTCTGCCTTTATTGAAGTCAATCATCAGCAGCTCTCACCCTCCTGTCCTCCCCTCTGCCTACCCACAAGGTCTCACCCTTCTGCCTTTATTGAAGTCAATCATCAGCAGCTCTCACCCTCCTGTCCTCACCTCTGCCTACCCACAAGGTCTCACCCTTCTGCCTTTATTGAAGTCAATCATCAGCTCTCACCCTCCTGTCCTCACCTCTGCCTATACACAAGGTTTCATTCTTTGCCTTAATATCAAAGTCTATCATCAGCTCTCACCCTCCTTTTCTTCTCTTTGCCTACCCACAAGGTCTCATTCTTTGCCTTTATCAAAGTCTCTCATCAGCTCTCGCCCTCCTTTCCTCCCCTTTGCCTACCCACAAGGTCTTTTGTTGTGATTTCAGCTTACCTTACAGGTCACATCTACCTACCCTCATGTTAGCCTGTGGCATCTAACATCAATCAAAGACATACAATGTACATGTATATGGTTTTATGCCTATATCATATGCATATCATATGCATATCATATGTAAAAATGAGTTTGAATTTTACCATCTTAAAATAGCTCCTATTTGTTTTTTTGGTTTTGTTTTGTTTCAATCAAATTGATCTGAATGTCAAGCTATGATACAGAGGCCTGCGAATTAGTAATTAACTATATGTAGGGGTTTTTATGTTTTATGTTTTTTAGATCAACTCTAAGAAATGGTATGACATTTTCTTGAAGGGTTGATCTGAACTCATGAAGCTTCTAATAAGTTCCAGTCGCGGTCCAAACATACAGGACACAATGTCATAAGTGTCAGGCCCCTGTGCTCTGATCTTCGGAGTGGAATGTGTGCCGAGATATAAAACGTACATACGTGGTTATTATGGTTCCCGGGGAACATCTTAAAGTGTCTATCCATCCGACTGAATACATGGCTGCGTAAAACATACAGGTAGCTCACACTTACCTGATCTCCGACAGTCTGACGTCGTAAACAATCTTTGACAAATGGCGGGAAACAATTGGGGTTATTCCCCTTTAATCGGTCCATCGTCTCCGTAAATGTTTCAACTCTGCAATAGGTGTGGTAGTTAATTGAATAAAATGAGGAAATGTTCCTAAAAGTCTGCGGGAGTGGTGGGAGTGTCTATTTTATAAAAATGTTACTGATATTTTTAGAACGAATCAAGATCAGATTACCACCTAGCAGACCACACCCAATGATAGCTGTAACAAATGCTCATGTCCCTGTGATATTGACTTGTAAAGTGTACGATTTTCACCTGTCCTTCTGCTACTAATTAGCATACGTAATCGTAACTCGCGGCGAATTTCGACCTTATCGGCTGTGACGTCACAAGTTCAACGACTGTATCGAGAACAGTAATACAGCGTCAGTTTGCGGAATCAATTCATGCTGAAGATGACATCATGTATATTATGTCATTGTATCCAGTCATATGAAATTTGCCAAATTTTCAGACAGTGAGTATAATTGAAACCAAAATGACGACTCTGGGGTAACACAAACTGGTAGCAATGCATGTCCAGTTTCTGAGCCCTGATGAGGAATTTGTCGAATAAACGAATTTATTCCATCATGTTGTCGTTGAGCAGCACCAGTTAGTGATCAGTTTCTGTGTCGGATTATTTATACAGCAAAGCTATATATACTGTGGTACGGAAATGTATCAGTGGAAAATGTTTACGAAATTACTTGATTCAGAAACGTGTGGATTAACAGTAATATATACGTCTTTGCTTTAACGTTGCATTTTGGTGTCTGCTATGTTTTTGAATGGCAATAAAATGTATGGCATATTTCAAATATATACGTCTCTGTGTATAATTATAAATAGACGACATTATGTCTTTCATATCTGTACACAAGGTAAAAACATATTGGTTCCCTTACCCTACTTAGGTGAGAAATGTGTGTACAGGTAGCTCAAGTTCTTTATTACCTTGGGTCTTTTGACCCATCGGTTTCAAAAGTGAGATGTATTTACAATATCTACAGACAATACAATACAAGTTTCACAAGTTTTCACAATTTTTATTTTATTTCACTCAGCCACACTTTAGTGTGGTACAAGAGGTCACATTTATACAATTACAACATCTAATTCTGTATAACATATGATATAACAGGATTTACAGCATAATTCATATTTTCAATGTTGTTTCTAGAAATCTACATTTTGTTTTAAGGAGAACAGTGTTGCATATTTGAAACATTCCTTTCATTTTCACGGTCGTCGGATAATGATAGTAACACTTAGGTATATATTTTTGCCTCAGTTCCGTGATCTGACTGTTATTACAAATAAATAAATAATGGAATTCGTCGCCAACATCGATGTTACAGAGAGGACATATTCTATTTTCCCTTGGGACACCTGTCCATCTTCCTGTTTCGATAGGGAGTTCCGAATTTGATGTTCTGAATTTAGACATTAATTCCCGATCTTTTTCCCCAAACCGTTACAAATAATCTTCTAAGCCAAAATCTTTCTTAAACATAGAATAGGTATTCCCTCTGGACGATATTGTGACGTCATGATTCCATTTTTGGATAAATTGATCCTGTAACTTTGATTTAAGTTTATATTTCAGTAGCGGCTTAATAACAGTACATGTTTCTTGAAATATCCATACATAGTTCATTCCCGAGTTACCTAGTAATTCTTTAATATTTTGCAGCCATTTAAACTTAATGACGTTATTTTCGTGTAACTTGAACATGATTTTGTAAATTTTGCCTGAGAGCTTATCATGACAAGTGACTAGATTATACCAAAACATTTTCATTTTACAATTAATTTCAATCCGGATAGGATATCTTCCCGGTTCTCCGTACACCATGTAATTAGCAGTGCTCCTTCTAAGATTTAGCAGTAGTCTCTTACAAAACTGTAAATGAATCTTTTCAATTGAAGTGTTATTTTCAAATCCCCAAACATCTGCACTATATATTAGAATTGGCAACACTATTGAGTCAAACAATTTTAACTGGAGATCAATTGGTAAAGGCATATTTCTATTTTTTCTGCGTACTGCAATAATGCTTTTTGAGCCTGTTGAATTAGTCGTTCTTTTGCTTTGATAAAACTGCCATTGTAGTTAAAAACAAGTCCTAGGTATATAAAACTATCTTCTATATCAAGTTCAACTCCTCCAAATAAAAAAGTTAACTGTGCTCTACTTTTTCGTTTAGAAAATGTCATAATTTGGGTTTTCTGAGTATTAACTGAGAGCTTCCAGTTTGAACAATATAACTCAAAAACATCAAGCGCAGATTGTAGCCCTTCTGGCGTTTCTGACATAAGGACGGTATCGTCTGCAAATAATATAATAAATAACTTCAGATATGTTCCAATGGTATCAGCACTTAGTGTATCTACTGTAACACTAAACATACCTGTCCAGTGCTGACAGCAGGAGGTTGGTTGGTTGATTGATGGGTTTATAGACTCCTTTTCACGGGCGGAGCACAGCAGGAGGCCCAAGACACACCTTTATACTTGTGTCCAGGTATAACATCAAAGGGATGTCAGCAGGTGGGCAAGGAGGTACCTGTAGGTTGGTGTAGATTATGTGTCTTCCAATTTTCAATTTACGGGGAAATAAATAAGGATCACTTTCAAGGAAATTATGCATAAATAGAATGTGTAATCACTGTCACAGAAACACGTTACATGGCATGTGTATTTTTCTCTGGATTGTATGAAAAATATAAAAATATGGAATGTAACGACTTCCTAATACCTCTATATTTAATGCAACTATCGTAAGACAACTTATGTCACGAACAGTACATACTTATTCACAATGGTTTGAAGTTTTTATAACTTGGAGCAAAACAAATAGGGTTGCTGCTCATTTTGAGTATCAATTATTGTACCAGATTTGTTTGGTCAATTTCAATCGTATATCTCAACCCCATATTACAAAGGAAGGGGTGGGGTGCGCTTACGTTTACTTGACTCAACTATTAATCAAATGCGTTGTGTTGCATATAGGGATTCATCATATTTGCAAGAGATAAATTGAATAATAAAAAAGTAAAATATTTATAGTCACTAGATTAACGAATAATGTACAAACACGGATTTATCTAGATAGAATCCGCATGTGTGTGTGTGCGGACACCCGCATACAGCACAGCGTTTGCCTCCTCAATAGGAAGTCATTTCATCATTAAAATTGTAAAACAAAGTGTCATTATATGTATGTAGTACTTCAAATATATATTGTATTGTTGTGACTGAAAGGATAGAGAAAAGGGCCCAAGTTTGATGAACGTTCAATAACTAAAAGTGAATCTTGAACTGAAGTTTTCCATATAAAAAAACTAACTGGAATTATAGGAATGTTTTTAA
Source organism: Mizuhopecten yessoensis (assembly GCF_002113885.1). Classification (NCBI taxonomy): domain Eukaryota; kingdom Metazoa; phylum Mollusca; class Bivalvia; order Pectinida; family Pectinidae; genus Mizuhopecten; species Mizuhopecten yessoensis. The sequence continues at coordinate 707,042 of NW_018408911.1, read as the reverse complement.
GTTCGGGGTTTTCCTTGGAGAGTCAAAAAATATCTAACAGTTATGCCAGTAAGATGATCGAATTTTATAATATACCAAGTGACTGTGATAATACAATATGTTATATTACCCAGTGGCCATAATGACAGAACTCTTTTCTGCCAGGGCCCGTATTCTTCTGAACTCAGAACTCAGATTCTGTGCGCAATGTCAACTCTTCTCTTATATCTTCTACTCTTCTTAGTTACAATGTTTAAATAAGTCAGTACAATCCCCACAGTCTTAAAATTCAATCCGATTTTTAATGTCAAAGGGCCTGTTTCCAGTAATGTTAATTCTCCATAGGAGCCTGCCCCCGTATAATTTCTTATCTAGCTCAACTACTTTTTTTGTCATTTCCGAAGAATAATTTTACACCTTTCCGACACCCAGATTTCATAATTTCAGTGAAAATGTATTTTTATAAAGTTTTCAATTTCAGCATCAAAGACATAAGTTCGTAAATAAAAGAAGGTTATCTCGAAATTGTAATTCGCAACATAGTATAAATTTCTTTTGATAAATATTTCCAAAACATCGTGTTTATTCATAAAACATAAAAAAAAAAATTCTCGGATGAAAATGCACTTGCAGAGACACAATTATGAAGAAAAATGCCATAAAATTGCAATTTTCTCCCGTTATATAGTTTTGGATGCAAATTTCCATCAGAAAATCGGATAGAGCTTTACTTGTTTCATATGTGTACCAAAAATCAGCTAATTCCATGTGGTGGAACGTTCTCATATCGCCGCCTGAATGTGGTTGTAAATTGAAAGAAAAGGGGAAATGAGTAACAACCTTGTCTGAAACCCTATTATATAGCTTATTATATACAAACTTTTATATTGAATATCAGAGCGGATATTTTCATGACAGTTTTATGATGTGTAACGACTAAATAAACAGTATCGATATAAAGATTTACACTGAGGACACCCTGATACATGAATACTGTTCTATCTCAAGTTGTCCTCTTCTGAATTTTCTGATCGTGTGGCCTTGTACATTTATCCGTATCTTCTTGTCTTTGTCTATACGTTTACGGAATCATTGACTCGACGCTAGCTATTCTTGTCTCACTTTCCTTGTTTTATTGTCCCATCTCCAAAGCGTTGTGGCTCTGTCAGGGTTGGGACCCTGACTTGTCTCACTTTCTTTGTGCCTGCCGACCACGCCACATCGAATAGATAGATTATCCATATGAAATACTTTATTTTGTTCTAAGTAATCAATCAATTCTGCGCTTCTTGGAGGTATTGAATGTGATTTATTATATTGTCTTGTTATTTTGTGTAATTAGTTGTTCGTTATTTATCACACATTTTCGCATAATTGTACCAAACTACTAAGTATTAGCTGTTTACAGCAATCATCGGTGGCTTGCTATTTTGTTACTTTATCGACGCTTCATAAACCAATCGTTATTGTTTCAAGATGGAGGGTAAATGTGTTGGAGAAGGGTGTCAAGTATACTTCAAGAAACGTAGTGGCAATAAGAACAGAAGTGCACGCAATGTAAATAGTCCACAATATAAATGGCTCCTAGATACGCTGGTGCAACAAGGATTGATGTCAGCAAAGGAACAAGCACTTATTTGCCAGAAGTGCTACATGAAGTATCTTCGGAACAAAAATCAGCCTGAACCTGAACCCGAGCAGAACCAGGAAATAGAGGAAGAAGACGACTCCCCGTCCCATATCCTGCCGTTGCTGACCCTTCATGATCTTTTGAATGGATCATCTTCACACAAAAAATGCTGTCTCTGTCTTGTTACCTTTGCAAGAAATGGAACAAAATCATCAGTCTTACCAAAACGTGCAAGACATCACCTGATCTATTCACACAAACTGTGGTGTCCCACCTCATCCCGCGTCTGCTCCATTCACCTTATTGGTAACGACTTAGATCCGTCTACAGAGGTTGTCCTTGATGGTAGAGGTTCCTTGGAATCTCAGTTACCATCAAAATCGTCCGAAATCATTAATGACCTCCTAGAGGTGTCGCACGTCCTTTCACAGAACCAGTCTGCGTTTACAATAAGCTTTTCTTCTCTTGATGACTCGGCATGCATGGCCTGGACAGGTTGGTCCAAAGATCAGTTCCTCGAAATCCACTCGCACTGTTCCCCATATCTTTCATCTGGTATATATACCAAGACTACACACGATGCTCTATTACTGTTCTGGGTAAAACTGAAAACCGACATTTCCTGGAGTCAGTGTTCTTCTCTTTTTGGAATTTCCAAGTCAAGTGTGTCCAAAACTTTCCACTCCATAGTACAGGCATTAGACACATCGATAGTCCCACAATTTCTAGGTCCGGATCACTTGACAAGAGAACAGTTGCTCGGGCACAATACTGTCTTTTCAGAAGCATTTTTTGGAGATAAAGCCACTGCCATATTAGATGGCACCTATATTTATATCCAGAAAAGCTCCGACCACAAGCTCCAGAGAATGTCCTACTGTGGCCAGAAGAAGAGAAACTATCTCAAATTCATGAGCATCGCCTTACCAGATGGCTACATTCTGGACACAGTAGGACCATTCACTGGCAGCGAAAATGATGCTACAATTACAAAAAAAGTCATGGACAAGCTAGTTACTTGGCTACAACCAGACGACAACGTTGTCGTTGACCGAGGTTTTAGAGATGTCCTACCAGTTCTCGAAGCCTCTGGCCTCAATGCTAGCATGCCGTCATACCTGAAACCCGGTCAAAGTCAACATTCTGACGTCCAAGCAAATCTTGACAGAACTATCACCAAATCGAGGTGGATTGTGGAATCCTATCATGGTCGTCTGAAACACTGGACGTTCTTCCGAACGCAATTGGTGTCTAACAGCTTTATCAATGTCATCGAGGCTTTGCTTCGAACCGTCACAGCCTGTCTGAATGGTATTAGAGGACCGATCTACCAGAGATCTCCAGAGAGAGATGCCAAAGATAGGCTAATGGCTGAACGTATGAAGGACCGTTTGACAACACCGAATGGTTTAGCTCAGAGAGTCAAGACAGATCCGGATCTATCTAGACGGGCAAGGTCCGAGTTTGTCAAGATGGATGCATCTTCCGTACTGTTTCCCCGTCTCGATCTTGATTACTTGAGAACCATTACGTGTGGAACGTATCAGATATCTCTGGCTCCTGGTTACATCGCCGAACATTTAAGTGATGACGGAGACTATGAGGTGTGGCTTTACCAGCACTCCCCAGACCTTCTCCGATGTCAAATACATTCTCGACACAAAAGCCAAACGAAATATAACGTTTGGATACGGTTCACCGTTTCACCCGATGTTGAGGCCCCAATAAAGGACTACTACTGCCAGTGCCCAGTTGGAGAGAGAACGATGGGAATGTGTGCGCACATCTCCAGTATCTTGTACTACCTTGGGTATTACAGGACGCTGGAAAACCCTCGACCATTACAACCACAGGTAAAGAAATTCCGACAAAACTTGAAATAGTTTTCCATGCGGCAACGGAGTGCATATGTCGAAAGTATGTTTGGGGCTCGATATGAAAGATCCCCGTTACCATGTGACTAACCAAACTTATAAATATAGGTATTATACAATCGCCCGTAGCTATGAACACTCCCGTAAATGCGAAAACCAACCAAAATCATAAGGAACACGTTTTGTTTGTTGTTCTGTCTATTTGTCAGCCAATGTCTTCAACCACGGGGACTTGTGAAGTAGCCATCTTGGATTTTTTTTATGAAAAAGTGTTTCTCTCACTTTTTTTCATATCTGTGTACATATTCTCAACATACCGAGCAAATACTCTCGTTTTTTTGTTAATTATCTAAAGAAAGTCGAAAATCGGCAATTCAACCATAGGCTAATTCAACCCAACATTTGAAAATGTTCCACCACTTACATTTTGATGATTTTTCCTCTCATCAATAGCATATTACGTACTGTTTAATAGGATAAAAATTGGTTTGCATCCAACGCCCATAAAAGGGTGTATTCTCTAAAAAACACAGTTTTTGTGTCTAAAATGTTATCATCGAAAATGGCATTTTTGAGATTGTTTCTTCCATAAAACAGCCAAATGGCGCGATGGAAACATGATTTTTTGTCACAATCATGCCATGAATGTATTCTTTACGGTGACCATCATCGGATTAGATTTTCATTAAGAACATGCACATTTTATCAACACTTAGACAGCTTCTGAAAGGTACAACTTTGAGGAGCCATAAAAAACAAACCAAGTGACTTAAATCTTTATACTTTATAGATTTGTGACCACAACGGCATGGGCAATGCACCACCAACAGGAAATTTGAATCAGAGAAGGGGCCGTTTTGGAAACCGGCCCTTTACAGTCAGCTCCACATATTGATTTTAGATTTGGAGATCGCGTGCTGAACATTTCCAATAGTAGTTCCTTTAATTCTGACCTATTTAAGGCCAGCCATGTTGATATAGTACACCTTTCATTGTTATCAAGAATGACAACTGCCTTTTACACAAAAAATGCAAATTCAATACTGTGAATGTTAGATTTAGATTTGGAATTGTTTTTTGATAGGAAATTCGCACCTTACCGTGGAGTCTAATACAAATATATTTAGATATGTATAAACGTTAACTGAAATCCAACAATAGCATTTGATTTCAAACGGTCGGGGTTCAATCGAACATGAAAAGGTATTGGTCACCTGCCTCGCCAAGTCGGTTGTCTATATGGATAACTTGTGCCTAATACTTTGTCTACGTATGTTATTGTGTACAATCGTCTGGAGAATTACTCTTTCGTCACATGATCATAAATCTAATTTCAGTTACGCCGAAAGACGCCGAACGTCGGACACACCGGCAACGTGCAATTCTGATGATATTCTGACGACATTGGTGACGTTACAGAGTCCAACACCAATGGCGAGGTACAATGGCGCTGGACAATGGCGCTAGACAACCGGACAACAGTGATGCCACAAAGTTAGACATCACCGACAAGGGGCATACTCCGGACTATCTGAAGAAAGTGATGACGTGAAAAATTTCAATATCACCGGCAAGGTGCAATAACGCTTGACAATCGGACAACACTGATGCCATACACAAACTTGGACATCACCGACAAGGCGCATTTCCCAGACGATTGGAAGAGAGTTTTGACGTCACAATCACTGTAAGGAACGAATCTTTTTCTACAGATAAATGTAAATTTCGGTGACGACACATACCAGGAGACATAGGAACAGTCTCATAAAAATGGCGCTTCGGATTCTGAGTGGCGATGAAATGTTAAAGCCGGTTTTAATTCACGAAGGGTAACACTTTGTAGAAAGTACCGTGGTAGCCCGTTCTTTTTTCTCATTTGATAGATTGGTGTTTGACAATGTAAAATATTTATGTTTAAAATCGACTTTGCAAACAGTAGCACGGTGTCGAAAACTGTTATTGGCAATATAGACAATAAAGTGTGCACAATGAAATAATCGACGGACCGTTACAGATTCATTCTCGTCCTTGCAAACAAAAAGATCGTTATTTGATGATGTAACCGACCGATATTCCCGCCATTATCACATAATGATTCGTCTAGTGTTTGTTTTCTGTCCACAATGCTGCAGTCATGAGTTGATTAATGCAGCTTGTTTCTTCAGTTATAAAACCTTCCTGGGCTTCATAAATAGTTCCCCGGCTTTGATTAGTTCTCAACATTTCAAAACGAATATCTCCCACGAAGAATAATTATGCAAAATATGTCTTGAATCTGAATATATATATATATAGTGTAGCAGCGCGGAGCGATATATAATGAACCATGATCAATAAATAAGATAGAACCAAAAGTAAAGGCACCCCAAATACCCCTTAATAGACAACATTATTGTATGAGTTACAGTCCTACAATGCTAAAAATGCAGTTCAATAGTTTTATTTACAATGTATATTTTCCATTGATTTTAACAGTAAACTGCTATATATTTATCATTGCAGTGCATTTCTACTATAGAATCCTACCACATTCAGATGGCATTAATTTAGTCTATGAATGCCATAAACAGATTTGTTGACGTCATAATTGTTACGTTCGGTACCACTAACCCTCCTTGGACAGGTGCCTGTTTTGTTCATTGAAGAAGCATATACGATGAACATATTATTTGAACTAAATGCTGTATAATTAGTGTACCGGAATTTCTTTTAGATTAAGCGATTTTAAGCATGTTCAATATAAATATTGAATTTCTTTCAGTTTGCATTATGGGCAATATGAATGTAGCGCACTTCTTTGAAATTGTCCAGTTGGCATTCATATTGCCAATGAATGTCAACTGAAAGCAGTTCCATGCTTATAAGATTGAATGTCTATTTGAAATTCACGGTAGGTTTTCAATAAATTGAACAGCCAATATTCAGTGTGGCCATTTTTATTTCAATTGTATCTATCTGCCCGCTCAGAATTAAAAGTATTGAGTCACCTACGTCGATTTTCTCCAGTTACTCCAGTTTCTGCCTTAAGTGTGATACATATAAAATAAATGAAGCATATTTTTATCTCAACATTATGACGATGGCGTCACGATTATGACTGCTATAGTGGTTTAGCTGCAGTATAGAGCAAAGGTAACTATCAGACTAGAAGTTTAAATGGGATTGCTTCTTTGAATTTGGACAGTACAAAATAAAAAAGGTGAATTGATTAGCTCCCCTTGACCAAATATTTTCTTCTTATATCCGACAGATTCAAACGATGATGTGGCGTTCATAGACATATGTGTGTGCATCAGATTATCCAAAACTAGCATGTGAACTCTGCTGCTTACAACAGGCTGGTTGACACAACAATTGATACGCCTTCGTAAGTTTTCAGTACATAACATACCTTTATGTCCAGTACGTCACATGAGGTCGTGTACAGATTCATCAGAAAACGTCATATCAAATTCATCAAATGACGTCGTGTCCAGTACGTTCATCATTTAGGGTGGGATAAACTGAAGTTTAGGTCAACTAGAAGAAAGAGTCTTTCACAAACCTACTCCACCGACCATGTCCGACTCTAACAGTGACCACCATGTCCGACTCTAACAGTGACCACCATGACCGACTCTAACAGTGACCACCATGTCCGACTCTAACAGTGACCACCATGACCGACTCTAACAGTGACCACCATGTCCGACTCTAACAGTGACCACCATGACCGACTCTAACAGTGACCACCATGTCCGACTCTAACAGTGACCACCATGACCGACTCTAACAGTGACCACCATGTCCGACTCTAACAGTGACCACCATGACCGACTCTAACAGTGACCACCATGACCGACTCTGACAGTGACCACCATGTCCGACTCTAACAGTGACCACCATGACCGACTCTGACAGTGACCACCATGTCCGACTCTGACAGTGACCACCATGTCCGACTCTAACAGTGACCACCATGTCCGACTCTGACAGTGACCACCATGACCGACTCTGACAGTGACCACCATGACCGACTCTGACAGTGACCACCATGTCCGACTCTGACAGTGACCACCATGACCGACTCTGACAGTGACCACCATGACCGACTCTGACAGTGACCACCATGTCCGACTCTGACAGTGACCACCATGACCGACTCTGACAGTGACCACCATGACCGACTCTGACAGTGACCACCATGTCCGACTCTGACAGTGACCACCATGACCGACTCTGACAGTGACCACCATGTCCGACTCTGACAGTGACCACCATGACCGACTCTGACAGTGACCACCATGTTCGACTCTAACAGTGACCACCATGACCGACTCTAACAGTGACCACCATGTCCGACTCTGACAGTGACCACCATGACCGACTCTAACAGTGACCACCATGTCCGCATGATTGGAGTGTGAGAACACGCAGTGCGTTCCTATAAAGTGTTTGTTGCCTGCAAAGTACCATTACGCCTTTGTGTCGAGTACATCAAATGACGTGGTGTCCAGTGTCAAGTAAAATCACCTGATTTCTTGTAAAGAATACCACGTGACATCCTGTTCAGATAACCACATGACATTTTGATTAATACCATAATGTGACGCCGTGTCTAGTTCCATAACGTAACGTCGTATACAGAGAACACCACGTGACGTCATGTGCAGTTCCAGCTCATAACATCACGTAGAAAAAAACATCACGGTATGTCATGCCAAGTATCATTAAGTAACGTCGTGTACCAAGAACATCACGTGACGATATGTCTAGTATGAAACGTCGTGTACAGAAATCACGTGACGACATGTTCAGTACAATAACGTTAAGTCGTGTACAGAGAACATGTCCAGTACAGTAACGTTAAGTCGTGTACAGAGAACATGTCCCGTACAGTAACGTAAATTCGTGTAAAGTGAACATGTCCAGTACAGTAAAGTACAATAACGTTAAGTCGTGTACCGAGAACATGTCCAGTACAGTAGCGTAAAGTCGTGTACAGAGAATCTTTTCAGTACAATAACGTAAAGCCGTGTACAGAGAACATGTCCGGTACAGTAACGTAAAGTCGTGTAGAGAGAACATGTCCAGTACAGTAACGTAAAGTCGTGTACAGAGAACGCGTCTAGTACAGTAACGTAAAGTCATATACAGAGAACATGTCCAGTAAAGTAACGGAACGTCGTGTACAGAGAACATGTCTAGTACAGTAACGTAAAGTCGTGTACAGAGAACATGTCGTGTACAGTAACGTAAAGTCGTGTACAGAGAACATGACTAGTACAGTAACGTAAAGTCGTGTACAGAGAACATGTCCAGTACAGTAACGTAAAGTCGTGTACAGAGAACATGTCCAGTACAGTAGCGTAAAGTCGTGTACAGAGAACATGTCCAGTACAGTAACGTAAAGTCGTGTACAGAGAACATGTCCAGTACAGTAACGTTAAGTCGTGTACAGAGAACATGTCCAGTACAGTAACGTAAAGTCGTGTACAGAGAACATGTCCAGTACAGTAACGTAAAGTCGTGTACAGAGAACATGTCCAGTACAGTAACGTAAAGTCGTGTACAGAGAACATGTCCAGTACAGTAACGTAAAGTCGTGTACAGAGAACATGTCCAGTACAGTAACGTAAAGTCGTGTACAGAGAACATGTCCAGTACAGTAACGTAAAGTCGTGTACAGAGAACATGTCCAGTACAGTAACGTAAAGTCGTGTACAGAGAACATGTCCAGTACAGTAACGTAAAGTCGTGTACAGAGAACATGTCCAGTACAGTAACGTAAAGTCGTGTACAGAGAACATGTCCAGTACAGTAACGTAAAGTCGTGTACAGAGAACATGTCCAGTACAGTAGCGTAAAGTCGTGTACAGAGAACATGTCGTGTACAGTAACGTAAAGTCGTGTACAGAGAACATGCCCAGTACAGTAACGTAAAGTCATGTACAGAGAACATGTCGTGTACAGTAACGTAAAGTCGTGTACAGAGAACGTGTCGTGTACAGTAGCGTAAAGTCATGTACAGAAAACGTGTCTAGTACAGTAGCGTAAAGTCATGTACAGAGAACATGTCGTGTACAGTAACGTAAAGTCGTGTACAGTAACGTAAAGTCGTGTACAGAGAACGTGTCTAGTACAGTAACGTAAAGTCATGTACAGAGAACATGTCGTGTACAGTAAATGTCCAGTACAGTAACGTAAAGTCATGCACAGAGAACATGTCCAGTACAGTAGCGAAAAGTCGTGTACAGAGAACATGTCGCGTACATTAACGTAAAGTCATGTACAGAGAGCATGTCCAGTACAGTAACGTAAAGTCGTGTACAGAGAACATGTCCAGAACAGTAGCGAAAAGTCGTGTACAGAGAACATGTCCAGTACAGTAACGTAAAGTCGTGTACAGAGAACATGTCCAGTACAGTAACGGAAAGTCGTGTACAGAGAACATGTCCAGTACAGGAACGTAAAGTCGTGTACAGAGAACATGTCGTGTATAGTAACGTAAAGTCGTGTACAGAGAACATGTCCCGTACAGTAACGTAAAGTCGTGTACAGAGAACATGTCCAGAACAGTAGCGCAAAGTCGTGTACAGAGAACATGTCCAGTACAGGAACGTAAAGTCGTGTACAGAGAACATGTCCAGTGCAGTAACGTAAAGTCGTGTACAGAGAACATGTCCAGAACAGTAGTGAAAAGTCGTGTACAGAGAACATGTCCAGTACAGGAACGTAAAGTCGTGTACAGAGAACATGTCCAGTACAGTAACGTAACGTCGTGTACAGAGAACATGTCCAGTACAGTAACGGACCGTCGTGTACAGAGAACATTACCTGACGTCATATCAGGTACCATAGCGTAACATCTCGTGACGTCAAGTTAAGAGATCACCACTTACGTCGTGTACATAATTTCCATTAGACTCGTGATTTTGTGATCATTACAATCATATGACGTTGTTTCAAATACCGTCATATGACGCTGTGTCCCGTACCATCATATGACGTTGTTTCAAGTACCGTCATATGACGTTGTGTCCGTACCATCATATGACGTTGTGTCCCGTACCATCATATGACGTTGTTTCAAGTACCATCATATGACGTTGTGTCCAGTACAGTCATATGACGTTGTTTCAAGTACCGTCATGTGACGTCGTGTCCAGTACCGTCATATGACGTTGTGTCCAGTACCATCATAAGACGTTGTGTCCAGTACCGTCAGATGACGTTGTGTCCAGTACCATCATATGACGTTGTTTCAAGTACCGTCATATGACGTTGTGTCCAGTACAGTCATATGACGTTGTTTCAAGTACCGTCATGTGACGTCGTGTCCAGTACCGTCATATGACGTTGTGTCCAGTACCGTCATATGACGTTGTGTCCAGTACCATCATAAGTCGGTTGTGTCCAGTACCGTCAGATGACGTTGTGTCCAGTACCATCATATGATGTTGTGTCCAGTTCTTTTACTTTGATGTTGTCCAGTAACAAATTAAGCATTACTTGTGCCGGAGGTCAATCATAAATGTGACGGATAGTGTATTGAAAACAATATTGTGGCCTACCAATGTGAATGCATTGTCATTTGAATGTACATAACGTACCATCGACATGACCTTATTTCTTCTGGAGGCTTTATTAGGTGTATGCGTCATAATCTAACCAGACTTGGTTGAAAATAGTATTGGATCAAGTTCACAAAAGCGAGGCCACTGTTTGGGCTGCAAATTAAATTCTTCTTCGGTGCTCGGCGCTTATATCAATCACGGCGTTAATACTCTCATCCAGAGACGTTTTTATACCAGGATAGTTCTGAATGACGTCATCTCCTTCCGTTCAAGTGCACACTTTCCGTTACCAGAAAACGTTACCCTGTTTTTCGGCAGTAGTTCACTATCTACCATACAACGTTGGGATTTTCTTTTCGTATATGTTGTTTTCTCTCCCAAATTTATATATCGGGTTTGTTAGAATAAAGGTTAAAATGCTGAAAGGGGTATGGTTTGCATGCGTGTGCTGACTGTACATGTCGAGGCGAGGTAAAACCTGCGAACCCTTTTGTCATGTAGGTAGACCTGTCATATATACCACACAAGGAACCGTTCTGAATATATCATTGACCCATATATTCAGAAATTATATGACTGATATTGTAATGTTTTAAAAAACAACTAGATGTACTCTTTTAAGCGATTGGCGAACTCACGCAGATCATTCTTTTTTATGAAATTGTCAAACGTCAGCGAGAAAATCCATTTTAACTTGTGTTGTGTTAAAAGAAAATATCTAGATGGCTTTGGGTTGAAATTTGATAAAATGTTCAGGAGTATTAAGGCTATATGGGGCCTAATAGTCATCCATTAGTCCCAGCAGATCAACTTGACCGCTTCAGCTATCAAATAATCGATGCCTGCTGCGGCTAGACGCTTAATAAATAAACAACCGATTATAATAGCAGCGGCACACAGTCCATGTCGACTGTTGGAATTCTATAAAAACCGATTCCGCGGGCTTACGATAGTCTTGTCAATACATTATGCATGAAGAATATAACCGAAGGTAGGTCTGCAGCATGTATCGGGACGCCTCGGTCGCCGTTTACCCAATTTACTGATGAACTCGCCATTGTGATATCTGCCTGGGTATATAATTACAACATATGGGTAGGCCATTATAATGCATCGCGATTCAATATTCATCATTCAGGGTGAGATCAACTGAAGTCAAGGTCACCTCGCGGGGCATGTCACAAACCGCACGACCGATCAAACCCAACTCTGGCCATGAACGCTATGGACTATGTGTATCGATGTCCAGATGCTTAAATTTGTTTATAAAACATCTCCGCGTGACTCGAGTACTAGAGCACGCTGTGCGTTCTACTGAAATGTTTGTTGCCTGCCATTCACACTCTCATCGGGCCAACGAACGGCACTGAACCGTGTCTCTAGCTACACAGACGACGGGATGCATGGCTTCGTTACGTTAACGTTGATTGACAAGCATTGTTGTTGTTACTTGCCTTCATAGTAAATAGCCAGCGACCTAAGCCGGTCGGACCTATGGTGTAACGGTACCGAGTGTTGTACGTATTTCATTGACAAGCACCCGTATGTACATGTGTGCCACAGGTGAAGTGTACAATACAAATATACCCCGTGTCAGAGTGAGTGCAGGACATACCCTACTCACTAAGAATATTGTGTGTATTTCATTGGATTATAAGACTACTGTGTACGTGTGTTCTTTCCGTCATTCAGTAAAAGGACGTGATATAATGTCCAAATGTTGCTTTGGACGTAAAACCAACTGACAGCTGAGCTGCATACAGACTACACTATCGTAAGTATATGTATAGCATACACAACACGCCTCGTAAATCTCACGTGCGTTTTATGATGATGGTGAATTGATGTATACATGAATGATAACTGTATGTATTTACTGTATTCGTTGATTAGAAGAAGAATCAGGTAAAAATCATTCTTTATTCATCAGAGTCTACAAACATTGTACATGTATTTCTTGGCATGTATAAACATATCAAGACATTTGACATGGACTACACATTCAGGAGTAGATACCTGAATTACACATGCATTACACCCACTAGGTGTAATTGAATTATTGTACTTGAGTTCATTCAATAGTGAATATTTGTCCTCAGAACTGATGTAAACATTGGGATGTGTCTATATATTTGTAAACACGTGTACAATACATGTACATGTGCTTGTGTATCAAACAAAATAATTAACACATATTATATAACAGCACAGCTCCGGTCAGATAGCATATGATTAGCACTACATGTGCGAGAGGATGCAGGCGGATACCCAGCATCAGTTGTCTTGTCAGACATTGTGTAAGGGAGTGGGTCATTGATCCAGTCACATGTGTCCCCCATCTGTCCCCAGCTGACTCATGGCTGTACAGGAGGGGCTGTGGTAATCCACAGCTCCAAACCATTCCTCCGCTCTTTGGTTTGGTCATCAAGTCTAGTGTAATAAATGGTCGGTATTGAGTAATAGGTTCAATGTTCCAGGGAATCAATGTTTGTCCCTTGTGTGCTAGGCTGATTCCAGTATATTTACAGATAAAGCAGAGCCTTTGGCATAGCAATTACGAATGGTTTTGCAATTTTAAAATAGTTTTCTGTTGTGTGAAATATTTACTTCAATAATGCTATCAAGTGGGTTTTTAAGTTCTATTAAAACCTTATAACGGACATAATTGGAAAAAACCCAAACATACTATGACATTTTATATACTGGGTTTCTACCCTCAGAAAAAAAGGAACTACCGGTCATTCCAATAACAATTGTATAAAAGTCACAGTTTCAAATTGGGTCCCTACTATATATAAATGCAATCAGTGTTTATGTCACACAGCTATTCCAGGTGTGCAATATAATCAGTGTTTATATCACACAGGTGTGTAATGAAATCAGTGTTTATGTCACACAGGTGTGTGATGTAATCAGTGTTTATACCACACAGGTGTGTAATGTAATCAGTGTTTATGTCACACAGGTGTGTAATGTAATCAGTGTTTATATCACATAGGTGTGTAATGTAATCAGTGTTTATATCACACAGGTGTGTAATGAAATTAGTGTTAATATCACACTGGAGTGTAATCAGTATTTGTATTGTGCAGGTGTGTAATCAGTATTTATATTATGCAGGTGTGTAATGAAATCAGTGTTTATATCACACAGGTATGTAATGAAATCAGTGTTTATATCACACAGGTATGTAATGTAATCAGTGTTTATATCACACAGGTATGTAATGTAATCAGTGTTTATATCACACAGGTGTGTAATGTAATCAGTGTTTATATCACACAGGTGTGTTATGTAATCAGTGTTTATATCACACAGATGTGTAATGTAATCAGTGTTAATATCACACAGGTGTGTAATGTAATCAGTGTTTATACCACCCAGGTGTGTTATGTAATCAGTGTTAACATCACACAGGTGTGTTATGTAATGATAAATCAGTGTGTACAGTATATCATACAGATGACTATTTAAATCAGTAATTATCTGATTTTTTACTTCTTGTTCTCACATCTTCATTTTTTTAAAATAATTGATTAGTTGTCATGTCCTCATTACTTAATTGGAACCAAGTAACTGTTACTTAACTATATCAAAAGATAATGAATTTTCGAAGCAAAAGGATGTTGAAAGGAAATTGCTGAATCGAATAAATTTCAATAAAGAGATGTTTTATAGATACTCGTCTACATCATATCTATATTTGGCACTTATTTATGTATTTCTGGCGTAGATATTGTCTACTCTCCATCACTAATCTGGTGTTGGGTATTGAGTAGTAGGATTGGTCTGGTGCGGGATATAGACACATCGATATCATGGCTGTCATTCCTCGTTTTATCATTACACTGTATACCATGTCTGCTGATCATACATAAATCACTGATTGGCTAGCGATTTTACTAGGGATGGTGAATGTATAAGGACATTTCATGATCAATTATGTCCTTTAAATTTCCTCCCATTATCTTTGCGCACCACAAATTAAAAATATTACATGTTGACATCCTTTTTATCATTACCTGGACAAACTATCCTGTAGTTGCAATTTAGTTTAGTATAATGGTACTGTGTACAGTTTAGGTACTATCTCTGTCCTTAAGACACACAGACAGAACCACTAACCTCTATATAAGGATGAGTGTGTTGATTTGATGCAAGATTCTTATACAACACCTATGAAATGTAATTGAATCATATGTACAGAGTTGTTATTGTGTAGTTTTGTAGTCACATGCTAGTCTAGCCACCTAAGCTTGGTTTCCTGTGTAAAGTGGCAGAATTCCATTAAAAAATGTCTGGCAATGTTTGTGTGGAGAAAAGATCAGAACTGTTCTGCAAAATATTGTCTTGATAAGGGAGACAATCCAGCAATGGATCAAGCATTCCATCCCTTTCAGACCTTAAATGGGGAGTCTGCATGAGAGTGCATACTAAGAATTAAGATCATGCGTGAGCCCAATTTTTCATTTCTGAAATCCTAGATTGACCACTGCTACGTATACCTGACAGGTGAGGCTGGTCTTCCACGAGATCAAGCCTCTTCAAAAATGACAGTAGGATCATGAGATATCTTTGGGGGAGGTGCCCATATACCTACCCCAATTCCTTTAAGATTTAAAGTGGGGTTGGGGAAAGGTAGGGAGTGCATGTATTTATTTTCAGAAATCCTGGATCCACCAATGCACTGCGACTGGTGAAGACTGTTCTTAAAATGACAGGTTAAGTCATTTTTGTGGAGGTACCCCTTCTTTTAAAACCCTTTGAAATTATTTTTTAAAGTGTGGAGGAGGCTTTATGAGTGAACAAGCGTATATAATTGTAATGATCCATTGGTCTATACTGAGTGTTACACAGTTACTGCCCTTTTGGAACTCTCTAATTGGCACTCCATCACCAAGTATAATACAATTTTCCGCCTTTCGGAGAATAGCGGGAAATATTTGTCCTGTATACACAGAGTATATGTGGGCAGTTGCCTGTCTCGTGCAGAGGTTTTTGCCAATCAGATTGAGGCACATGCTAAGGGTAGTTTACGGGTACGTGTAAGTTCGTTCTAGCTTCGCACCTCGCACGGCGCAGTAATAGTTTGAAATAAAATTATAGCAGAATTTTATGTTTATGGAACAGATGTATGTGTGGGCATCGTTATTTGTTAGAAATCCCAGCATTTGTATGGCGATGAACCATGCGAGGGTATATGTGGGAGGTTTGTTTGTGTGGACGGTTAATGAAGTCAGTAGTTTTTGTGAATGCATATTTATTATATTCATAGTATATTTATGAATAAATGCCGACTCTGTTTGTTCTATCGGTCGAGCAGCTATTTGCTATTTAGGTCTTGTGTTATGTTTGCCTTGGTACGTATAAGTAGTATATATATATATATATATATATATAGAGGATTATGTTGTTGGACCCTAGAAATTAAATGAATGACTGGAAGAAACATTATAGTGTTACTTCCCCGCCATGGCCATCGTACATAAAGATTCAAGCAGCAAGGCTTTTACAATAAGAACCCTGGTTGTCCAGACAAGTTTTTTTTGGGAACAAAAAATAATGACTCTCTGTTACCAGCATGCAGATACTATATATGGACAGAATGGTCTAATGGTTGTAATTACGGTACTGGCCTTCCAGACAGACAGCCGAGGGTTGATTTCCTGAAGTATGGACTGTTCGGAGATATTGTCTCCTGGTCCTAAGAGAGCTCTTTGAGGGTCATTACTAGAGTTGTTTCTCGGATATATAGATTCTGCGTATTCATGCATGTATATAACTGTCCTATATATAGACATGTATATCTATTTAGGTAAAAAGAAAAAAAATGCGTGTAACTGTTCTTGCTTTCTCGTAAAATGTACATATCCTTGTTTTTAATGCTGACTGTCATGTTCTTCGGTGCTAATTTCAAAATGGCACTGAAAAAAAATACTGAAACTCTGTACATACCAGGTATAACTTTGGTAAGATATTTTACAAAATATAAAAGTTCTCACCTAACTGCACCGATTTCTTAGGCGCTGGAAGTGGGAAAAAAAACTTTTTCTTTCTGATCAAAATAAAACAGTGTAATATGTGCACAACTGGTACAGAGTCAGAGGAAGCTGTTTACACCTTACATCATATATAAAGCATAAGCTGTTTATACTTCATGTCATGTTTTGAATGAAATCTTTCATAAAATAACTTTCTTTTTCAACTTATCAACGAATTATCAGATCCATGGTAAAACATTGGTTTCCACCGATCTATATGATATTGATGATCATGTAGGCAGGGTGACACAATGTGTTAGGATAGGCAGCTGATTCCACTCTAACGTGTATAACCTTTAGGATATGTCGGTCAGCTGGTGAAGAGATATTATAACGCCACTGGTAACCAGCTGTTCAACACTGTTTAGATTGGAGATATAAAAAAGTTCACTCTGCCCATAAATGTTTCTTGTACATAAATTGTACTACAATGCATCGTAGTGTAAAGACAAGGATCGCTACACTAGCTGCTGATAGTCAGTTGGGTTTCAGAGACGCTGTTTAGTATACAGGAAATAAATTCCTATTTTGATCACTGATAATAAAGTAAATATTTTCTGTTTGCTGTACATGTAGGTAAATTGAATAACCAAGCTTAACTCATTCACCCCTGAAGACAGATTTGAACTCTTCCAATTCAAAGGTTGGAATAGATCATTATGAAATTTCAGGGGTGAACGAGTTAACTGTATACTGGAAAATTTACACCCAATCAAAATTTTGCCTTTTGATATTAGAATCCATTTTCGCCCAATATGAAATAGAAATATGTACTTTGCATATTATGTTGTTTACAAATGTTCACTGTAAAGATAAATTAGCCCTCATTACGGAGGGTGAAAAAGGCAAAAACTAAATTGCAGCGACATTTCTGGGTATACAGTATTTTCTTGAAGATTTGGGACCCATCAGAGGAACTCTTTCCAGAGGATGCAATGTCTGCATGTTAAAATTTTTACTCAGTGTGTATACATGTTGGTCCCACAGGTAATTTTGATATTTACAGGTATGGTTGACATTCACAAGCTTGACTTTAATTAGCAACTTCCATTTTTTGTACCTTTGTTAGTCTGAATCGATTTTTCAAATTTCCTTTGTTGTCGTTAATACAATGTATAGCTTTTACAAACTGTAGTGTAGGCAGAGGAGGCAATCAATGCTGTATTCAGAACATTGATGTAATGTTAAATGTTGTAATGTAAATCAAGATAGTATAGTGTAGATGTGGTTACATTTTGTGCACAGGTGTCAAGCACCAAAATATGACCCTATTTCAAAAATATTATCAATATCATGTCTATATCAAAACAGTTTCTGATGGATACTTTATAAATAATTCTATATGATGTAAATGGTAATACATTATTTTTGTCCTTTATTTGTAGGCCTTGTGACCTTTGAAACATATTCACACGATTTTGATTGTACCAACATGTATATTTATAATATATACGGTATGTACCATTCCCGTTAATTATCGAAGTCCAAATAGTGGTCTTTTTATACAAGTGGTCTCTCAACATGTTTTTTTTTCACAATAAATTACTTAAATGGATAAAATTAAAGTGGTGTCTTAACACAGGTGGTCTCTTAATGGAGGTGATCACATAAGCAGGTTTGACCATATTTTTACATGTATATGTGGCAGGTTTGATTTACATACATGATTAAAGTTAAGAGTTTTGGTATGTTTGTTTTATTTTATATCCTATTAACAGCTATGGTCTTTTAAGGACGTGCCAGGTTTTGGTGGTGGGGAAAAGGCAGAGTACCTGGAGAAAAACCACCAACCTGCTGTCAGTACCTGGCGACTGCCCCATGAAGGTCTCAACCCGCGACCCAGTGGTGAAGGGATAGTGGTAGCAGAATGTCAGACCTTCTGACTTTTATAAACTTCCCCTATTTGCTAGTAGGAATGTCCCTTTAGCTCGGTTGGTAGAGTGGCAGACTTGGAATCTTGGGGTCATTATTGGCACTACATATATATAAGCAAAAATATCAGTTTTAATTAATGGTATATATAAAGCACAAATATGACACATTGATGTAGCAAAAGTGCAAAATTTTAACTCAAGAAAAAATTCATACTTCATTGAAAAATAACTGCATTATTTGCCAGTTGAAAACAAATTGAAACGAAAGTGTTTTTTAAGGTACATTTTTTTTTTTTTTTTTTTTTATGTATCTATGTATGACTACAGACTACAGATGTACAGACTTCCATTATTGAAGCTGTGTGGTTTTATACCTAAAATGGACATCCAAGTGTTGTAATGGAACCACAGACTTGAAGTCTGTTACATTTACGACAGATGGCCATAGAGAACATTACATCCCTGCTCTCGTCCAGGGACACCAAGTGGTGGCCAGTGAAAATACAGGGATCTAGATTTGGTGCTAAAGTGTGACAAAAACACATAAAATATTGATATCGATTCTAGGTCAAGGTCACAGGGGACATTCCGCATACTCCGGAACTACTGACACACATTAATTATAGATGTTCCGTAGTCAATTGTCACTGTGATTGAAGTGAGTACATGATGGATAATTGTTGTGCCATAACAAAAGGGTTGATTATACATATCTTTCACATCCTGTTTGTATTGATATGTCTCATTTGGATCCAATTAGTTTGTTCAGGAGTCCAGGACAAATTGGTCACAACTATGTCGTTCTGTAGATAGCGCAGACTAGCTGTTTGATCCGTACCACCACATCCAACAGTTAATAACTCATTCTCCCCTGAAATTTCGTAATGAACTGTTCTTACCTTTGAATTGGAAGGGTTCAAATGTGTCTTCAGGGGTGAATGAGTTAATGAAATGAGCTGTTCAGTGAAAGGGTCACATCCTTCCCCGCAGACTGGAGACACAGATATTAATACAGTTTTATTATAGTCCTGACCCCAGACTGGAGACACAGATATTAATACGATTTTATTATAGTCCTGACCACAGACTGGAGACATAGATATTAATACGATTTTGTTATAGTCCTGACCACAGACTGGAGACACAGATATTAATACGGTTTTATTATAGTCCTGACCACAGACTGGAGACAGATATTAATATGGTTTTATTATAGTCCTGATCACAGACTGGAGACACAGATATTAATACGATTTTGTTATAGTCCTGACCCCAGACTGGAGACACAGATATTAATACAGTTTTATTATAGTCCTGATCACAGACTGGAGACACAGATATTAATACGGTTTTATTATAGTCCTGACCACAGACTGGCGACACAGATATTAATACGGTTTTATTATAGTCCTGACCACAGACTGGAGACACAGATGTTAATATGGTTTTGTTATAGTCCTGACCACAGACTGGAGACACAGATATTAATACGGCTTTATTATAGTCCTGACCACAGACTGGAGACACAGATATTAATACGATTTTGTTATAGTCCTGACCTCAGACTGGAGACATAGATATTAATACGGTTTTATTATAGTCCTGACCACAGACTGGAGACACAGATATTAATACGGTTTTATTATAGTCCTGACCGCAGACTGGAGACACAGATATTAATACGGTTTTATTATAGTCCTGACCACAGACTGGAGACAGATATTAATACGGTTTTATTATAGTCCTGACCACAGACTGGAGACACAGATATTAATAGGGTTTTATTATAGTCCTGACCACAGACTGGAGACACAGATATTAATAGGGTTTTATTATAGACCTGTTCACAGACTGGAGACACAGATATTAATACGGTTTTATTATGGTCCTGACTTTGGACCCTTAATCAAGTGAAATCTTATATTTGTCAGGATATCTCTGTTTCTGTGATTAAAATATTTGTAATCTTTCCAGAAAACCTAATTTATATTCCTTACTCTAAACAAAAATCAGTTCTCTGTTACTCAAAATGAATCAATGTCATTCTGCATACACGGAATTTTATGAAATGAGGGTTCGATATACAGATGTATACATGTATGCAATGACATCCACATGTATTTCACTTAATCTGTATAGTTAAATAACATTAAAACATGAAAATGATTGTTTGTATGATCCATAAAAACTAAAATTGAAATTATAATCATTGCCTAACCAAAAAATAAATATCATTTAAGATATTAATAAGCTACAATATTTAAAAAGATGTGGTCATGATATATTTTCCAGTTTCAAATTCATTACATTCATGCATGTAACACAATGATTTAAAATGACAGTGAAGATATTGAATGCTAATTTTCTTACATGAGATGCATGTGTCCTATACTTAACAATGAATAATATTCTTAAGTGTTCCAAAAGACAGTAGCAGTTCATAAAGGTGTCTGATGACCAAACTAACACTGTATAGTAACAGGTACTGCGACACTGTAAGGGACACTTACATTAACAATTGGTAAATTGACATGATATTGTTTCTTTGATAATTGTTCTGTGTTGTACACTGTATTTCCAATGCACACTCTCAAAGAAGCCTGCAACCCATAGTTGTCTTCGTGTGAGTAAAGAGAAAGTGAAATAACATATTTGTCCTGAAATTATCCATGTCTGGTAATAAACGCAGTGTCTGTAAACAGTTGCACATTGATGGGACTTACAACCTTGACCTAGTACAGCATATACTGGTACATTCCATGTATAGTGTATGGACTGAACTGATGGAGCTCTGTATACATAGAGAGACTATATACAATATTTATAGTAGTTCAGGGTTATGTACGTGACACTACTGTAAAAACGCTACCAACTGATCGGAAGCAGCAGAGGTTTCATAGTGCTTCTTCAATATTTGTATAAAGATATAATATTAGTATGCTTTTATTTGTACACTTAAAGCTATAACATACATCACACACAGAAGGGCCTACCTACATGTACTGTATACATGCTTGACATCAATGACATGTATAATTATTCACACAATTCACAGGGATAATTACATCATCACATTTGCTCACAGATTGTTTTATCATCTCTATCGTATCATTAGGTCTATCTAAAAAATACAGTACAGAAATAAACCAAGGTGCACAACACAATGTATCCTTGATATTTTTATAGACGAAGATACTGAATGATAAGGGGCCAAAGTGTCTTTGTATTGAAAGGGAAGTGGTCTTTAGTGAGATGTGTGTGATACAGTAGTAACACCAAGGCTGGCCAGCTCCTGTTGTGATCGTAGGCCTAGGAATGCGGATCAATGGATGCCAGCCAACCAGAGACGTCCAGGCAGACATCATTTTGATGATATCAGAAGGGAAGGGGTGATGATGATCTGACGATGGCTAGCAGTAACATAAAATTCCTCAAATATTATCTCAACCAAAGATGGCAACTGTGGCCGAGAGCTGCACTCTCCCTCTGCACAGATGTCGAGTATCAGCACACACACCGCATACCCGCTATCAGAACATCAGGAATGCCACACAACCCATTAAAAGTTGAATTTTCTGAAGCAGCTTGTTCAGAGAACTAGCATAAAGCTCTTTGATTCCAGGCATAGAGGTTCTTCCCTCTACTCCTGTAATACCAGGAGGTGTGTCATCAGTTGTAAAACAAACGTATATATGACCTTGACCTGCATATTTTAACCGATTTTACTGTTCTTTATGCTCGCCATTTCCATACGGTATTGATTGCTGTTTTTTGGGTCTAATTTATTTCTTGGTGTCTCGTTAAAATCTCTATGAACATGTTAAAGGCGGAATATAATTGCAACTTTCCTGAACAGGATGAAGGAACTTTTTTTTCTAATTAATGGGTTCCCTATATATTTTTAAGAATACATTTTCAGGATGAATTTCTATTTACTTATAATTACTGAAACGGAAAACTGCATAGTAAATGTTATACTGTATTGAAAAAATTAATTCTGATTATAACTGAGCTTCTGGACTCATGACATACGAGGTATATATATAGATATTTATCACATAATCGGCCTGTTATCCAGTGAATTCGCCCGTGTAATATGTCACTAGTGTTATATTCCCTGGAGAGTTTTCATTGAGTGTGCCAGTCAGAAATCGATTGTGACGTCATAATATGGCCAATGACGTGACGTCATAAATTGTGAATGGCGCAACAAAATGGCTGTCTCCGTTTGATTAAGCCCTCTACATTTTGGCTTTAAAACCTGTCAAAACTCAAAATGTAAGTTTTCTGAGTTATATGATAAAAAGTGTTTTAAATTTGTTTTCATTTCATATGAGCTTTCATGAAACTCGCCTCGAAGTTTTAATTTTTGCTCGCCAATGCTTGAAAAAATAAAATCTCCTAAGACTCGTTACATAAAATCTCATATGAAATGAAAACTCATTTAAGATCCTATATGTACAATACATTGTATAAATAACAATTATTAACACTTCTTTCTGTACCATAGTACATCAGAGAATTCCTTTCTGTCCTGCCTCACTCACTCAGCTCTTCCTTTTCTCTCCTGCCTCACTCACTCAGCTCTTCCTTTTCTGTCCTGCCTCACTCACTCAGCTCTTCCTTTCTATCCTGCCTCACTCACTCAGCTCTTCCTTTTTTGTCCTGCCTCACTGGCACTCAGCTCTTCCTTTTCTGTCCTGCCTCACTGGCACTCAGCTCTTCCTTTTCTGTCCTGCCTCACTGGCACTCAGCTCTTCCTTTTCTCTCCTGCCTCACTCACTCGGCTCTTCTTTTTCTCTCCTGCCTCACTCACTCAGCTCTTCCTTTCTCTCCTGCCTCACTGGCACTCAGCTCTTCCTTTTCTGTCCTGCCTCACTCACTCAGCTCTTCCTTTCTCTCCTGCCTCACTCACTCAGCTCTTCCTTTTGACTGGTGTTTCCTTCAGCACTTCTGGTGAGTCCATCGTCAGAATATATTTACTGAGTGGAAAATCATGAAACTGTGTCTACATGCAGGTTATGACATTTCAGTGACACGACACGTTAAAGCTGTCGTTGAGTGGCCACATTATCTGTTAATATGGTCTTTATATGACAATTAGCCCTCATGAGGACACAAACTCTCAACTTCCCAAAGGCGATCTCTGTATATATATTTTGGACTATTACATAATTCATTTTCTTTTTCTGTGTTATATTTGACTGGTGATCAAAGAAGATAGTTTCGTACTTAACACTAAAATGGTATTTTATACATTATATTACTGTACACACTAAAATGGTAATTTATACATATATTACTGTACACACTAAAATGGTATTTTATACCTAATATTACTGAACACACTAAAATGGTATTTTATACATTATACTACTGTACACACTAAAATGGTAATTTATACATTACATTACTGTACACACTAAAATATTATTTTATACATTATATGACTGTACACATGAAAATTATATTTTATACATTATATTACTGTACACAGCATCATTTCTTCTGCAGCTGTATTGATTTATTTTGATTTTGTGCAGCATAAATGTGTTAATTCAACCTTACTGCAGATGTTCTATTCAAGTAACAGTAATTAAAGACCAGTACAATCCTAAAGCCGCCCGATTCAACGCTGTTAATTGGTATTTTTCTATATAAACCTGAAAATAGCACAAACACTGCCTCCCGTGAAAGCAATTCACCACATCCTATATATTGTAATGTCATAATAATTATTTTTGTGTAAAGTTATAGTGAGTGCATTTCAATTTTGTGGCTTTACTGTAGCTGACATCTGAGCAGTTACTGGGGGTCTGTTGTTCTACATTGTACAATGTATTTGAAAGAAATCTGTCATATTATAATGTAAAATGTGTACACAGGAACGTTCCTATTTAATGATTATTGTTATGATCCTAATACTCAGTAACATTCTAGGCCTTTTTGTTATCTGTGTGTACAGTGATGCTGATGCTGTCCTGTGCTTGATAGATCTAGAGCCGATGTTGCATCCACAGATCCAAGGAATCTACCTATTCCTACAGGGTAGTCCCCTATGAATTCAGCCATCCTGTATGGCGCTGGCTCTGAGATCTGACAGCTGTGATTTTGATGAAAGGAATTATAGGTACATGTATACACACACACATATATACATGTACTGCCCACTCTGGTTAATTAC
Organism: Mizuhopecten yessoensis; assembly: GCF_002113885.1. Taxonomy (NCBI): domain Eukaryota; kingdom Metazoa; phylum Mollusca; class Bivalvia; order Pectinida; family Pectinidae; genus Mizuhopecten; species Mizuhopecten yessoensis. Next base: position 681,904 of record NW_018408911.1, on the reverse strand, counting down.
TCAATAATCAATGTTACTTAGTTCAACAATTAAACCTCTGTGTTTGGTACTCAAAGAATGAATTTAAACAATACATAAACACTTATGACGGGAAATTGGAAAAGTTTTATTTCTATTATAACACCGTGCTGTTTAGTTTGTACGCAATACAATGTATGTATTGTATACATTCACATCCATTAATCCTTAATTGATTTGTAAGAGACAGATTACAAAAAAGGAAGGAATCAATACTGGAAGGATGTGGAGGAGGTCAAAGGGAGTGTACTGACATGTTACATTAATGGGACGTGTTGATTGGGGGGGGGGGCCCGAAAAGAAAATCTGTAGAAATTGGGGATTATGTAAGATTACATTTGATGCAATTTTAAGACTCTGTACCTTAAGATCCTTAGTTGTATAGGGTTAACCTTGAAAAATGAGGGTTCAGCCAACTACAGGAGTAGGCTAGGGTAGCTAAACTATTAGGGAAAATAAAGTACATGCAAGTCAATTGGGGAGGGGATAGATCGTGGCAGTCTGTGATTAATTATTGTAATATATCTATGTAGTGTTGAATGTTGTGGCTTACCTGATGTTCATTAATGTCTAGCAATAACAATCTTGTACGGGAGAATAAGGTACAGACAAGGTAATTAGGCACTGACAATAACATTACGTACACAATAACATCCGACAATACAGACGGGATATTGTTGTAATAAATTAATATCTGACATAAGTAATAAAGTAAAAATGTTGATACCTGACAGCAGAAATTACGTAGCGATGATATACCAGCAATAAAGATTAGCGACGATCGTCATCGCTAAAAACGACTTTAAATCGTGTATATTCCGCTAAATTTATTGGTACTGTTAATTTGTGATGTTAGTTAGTCAGAAATACAAATATTTGTTTTATATAGATATATTTGTAAAAATGTTTGCAATACCATATCTAAAATACAAAATCATATAAAGATTTATTATGTGGTGCAGTATCTAGGCCCTAGTGATTTTGGTTTAGGGCGAGTCCTGTTATTCAGAAATACAAAGCAAGGGACAAATTTTAAATCGATCTGATTATAAATACGTAACACCAATGTTTGTCAACGCTCTATCGGCTTCATTCCTTGAGGGATTTTTATCAAACTTCACACAAATACAAAGGACCATAATATCTCAGACAAGTTCGAGTTTCAGGGTTGCCAGGTCAAGGTCACCATTACTATTTTTAGAAAATCCTTGTCCGGGATCTAGCGGCATCATTTCTTGAGAAATTTGGATCAAACTTGACACAATTACAATTGCAAAGGACCATAATATCTCGGGACAAGTTTCAGTTTCAGGGTGGTTGGGTCAAGGTCACGGTCACCGTTACCATTTTTAGAAAATTCTTGTCAGCACTCTAGCATCTTCATTCCTTGAGGGATTTTGATCAAGCCTCAAACAATTACAAAGGACCATAATATCTCGGACCAGTTTGAGTTTCAGGGTTGTCAGGTCAAGGTTAAGGTCACCGTTACTATTTTTAGAAAATTCTTGGCAGCACTCTAGCGGCTTCATTCCTTGAGGGATTTTTTAACACCAAAGGGCACCATTTTTATAAATCATTATAGCGTAAAAGCTAACGGGGGCCAGTATGGGACATGTATTGCTTTAGCAAAACTCAGTACGCTTGTTTTGTATTGGTTTTACAAATAAACATACAAAATAAAGTTTAACATGAGAGATGAAATTTTCACCAACAGCTACTGCAAAATAAATAATTTCCATAGACTATTATTTTAAAACCCTTTTAGGAGTCCGACACAAGTTGCCTCATTGTAGGGAGTTGAACTCATGTCCACCAGCAAATCAGGGCTCAAACACTGCTTGGCACTCTTCACTTACATACATGTATTACAGATAGCTACTCTATATGCTTCTGCAGGTTCACAAACTTTGCTTTGAAAGAAAAAGATAGAGGTACCGGTAAACACAGGATCTTATTAAAATACCTGGAAGTTGGAAAGAGAGAACCCTACATATATATATATATACATTGTACATGTTAAAGGGAGAATACTCCAAGTAAAACAAAACCAGCTCTGAACAAAGGGAGAATACTCCAAGTAAAACAAAACCAGCTCTGAAGTGAAACTCTTTAATCAGCGTTATAACTGTTTCAGTAGTACCTTAACGGGAATGCTTGTAACAGCAGGGCCTATAGGTTATATTAGGTGGGGTCAAATTGTTTCTTTTTCCTGGATGTATCATGCAACATATATATATATACACATACATGTATATGTAGGTAAGAAATAGGATCCGAAAGTTTAATCATTTTGTGACAGATTAGGGGCATGTTGTTCCTGACATTTACACCACATGTACGACAGGGTGTAAGTGTATCTGTTTACCGCCTGTCCCCTTTTGTCCAATTAAGTCACTGATATAGGTAGGTGGTGGACCAGATTTTTTACCTGTACAGGTATGTATTACTACCCAGGTGTGATGGTACCATTGTTAGGGGTTTGGCCTACCTAATACACTTAAATTGAGCAGTCAAAAAAGGAAGTGCCATGTTCAGATGAATTATTTCCGGCTGACCTGTTCGTGTGTAGATTCTGTGAAGATTTCTCTGGGGAGCCTTCTAGATGTGTAGATTTCATTGACAGGTAAATTTGTTTGTCTGGGCCGAGGCCAGTTGTTGATGACAGACCTAGGAAAGCTTTGATAACTTGACAAATCATCAAAATCACTAATTATTTTTTATAAAATATATATATCAGCAGCTTTAAATACTTCTAGTATTTCATTTTCCCCCCTCAGATCATGAATATTTGAATCCATACACATTATGTAATTATTGAATTTCTTCAAATTTTGTCTGATGAAAACATAGTTTAATCTTGATGGTGTCCTAACAAGGCTTTGATTTACAAACTCCTGACCTCCACATAATGATGGCAGCACACGGCATATAATTTTATTTTGTATGAATAAAGCTTGTTTGATTTTTTTGTTGATAATATAGAGCGTATTTGTTCACTTCTATAAAAAGTGGGTAGACACTCGATTTATACTGGGGAACAAATCAAATTGATGAACATGCGTTTTTGTTTGGATAAGTTTCTGCAGTATCCCAAATGTATTGCTTTGTTGGTACACTTGATAATTCTCGTGTGCCTCTACAGCTACATGTAATAGTTGTCGCTACCAGTCAGTTGATCCTTGTGAGACTGGTGCCTTGCTGTCCATGTACAATGAACCTTCCAAAAAACATCGTAAAACAATGCAATTTGTTTCATCTTTTTAATCCTTTAAGATAAAAAAAAAAAAAAAAATGGAAAAGAAAGTTACAAGTACATTGTAATACACAAAATTTATGTTAATTTGTAAGCTAACAAATCGCTGAGTATTGGGAAGTCTGTTTTTGCCATGGGTTGGTAAAGTAAAGAAAAGAGAATTACTATTCAAATCAATTATTCTCTGTTAACAGAGGACGCTGGTTTATTCAGACTTCCGACAGTTCAACATCGATCCTGAGGGCACAGAGAATCTCAATTCGTGTTTTTTTCTTTTCTTGAATCCTTGAAGTTTGGAGATTTTTTTGTTTTATTTTCATTTCATTAAGGAAACACTGGTGACTGCCAGCAGGTATATGATTCCATGGCTGTAACAGAAAAAATAGACGCAGCCAACCAATACCCCCCCCCCCCCCCCCCCCTACATACACAAGTGCCATGAGAGGGTCACTACATATCTGTCTCTCCAATTCAATTTCATCAGAACCAAGGTAGACAAGGTCTAATTGGCAACACCCACAGCCAAGGGGTATTCAAACCCATGGCCATGAGATGTTCCAGCATGCTAGTGTTGGAACGATGTCAGAGAATCTGGACAAACTTCCAGTCACATTGCTGGATCTGCAACCCTGGTTCAGGGAATTGAAATGAATGCCAACAACATTGCAGACAATATACACACATTGCGCATTGGTCTTGAATAATTCTCATTTGCACAGAGAAAATTTCAAGAACTGTGTGTGCAGTTGTCATCTTCCGGGATAATGCTGAAGTATATATTGACTGAATGTTTGCTTGCAAAATGCTTGAAGGAAATAATGTATACTGTTCAATGAAACCTCCCGATCTGTGACATTCAGGACTAGCTGTTACATCAGGGATCAAGTGTTTGAGATGATTTGCATGTCTTTAAATGTCATATCAATAACAGTAGATTGTCGTTAATGTAGTTTTGTGGTATGACGTCAAATCTGATGTCTCCCCACTTTACCCCATAGTGTGACAGGAGTGGGTCAATGAGGATATATTGTACATGCATGAACTGAGATCAACTACAGACTAGCTTACAGGTTTTGTTTTTGAAAGATGTTTCTTTTTTAAGAATATATATATACAGAAATGTACTATCAAATGAACATGGTCTCATGGTCATGGTCTGTGTTTTTTACGAGATGCAGCAGTTTTTGAAAAAAATACAAATACAAATCGACTGTATGTCTTGATTATCTGAAGAGCAAGTGAGCTGATGCAATGTATACTAAGTTTTTGATGCATATACATATACCTTATTTATTTTGCAATAAGCCCGCAGAGCCAACACATATAGTCATATACAAGGTATACTTTGACCCAAAGAAGCTTAAGGTGGATGGGCTTATGGCAGGACAATTTATTGGCCTTTCTATAACTACTGAACTCATTTAATGGATATGTGTTGGCTTATTAACAGACATGGGCTTACTAGTGGATAAATACGGTACCCTGTACATAAACTGGTCTCTCATGGTGTATACTCTTATGTACATGTCTGTACTGGTAGAGTGTCGATCATCACTAATTAATTTATATGTTGATACACCAACACCTATATGTACTAATGAACAAGCCACCAGGGCATTATAATAACATTTTCACGATGGAAGTCTTACAATAGTGATTAATAGTAATTGTTGTAAAATTAATTAAGTTTTATATATGTAGGTGTTATATTAAAACATTCTTATCTTGAGCCTATAAGCTTAAAGGGCAAAGATGTGGTCAAACTTTGGTCAAACTTTGGGTCAAACTTTGGTCAAACTTTGGTCAAACTTTGGCTGAAAACAAGTTGGAAGTTGACTTAGACTCTTGACTGTAGAAAATCTAGATCTACAACCGTGCTTTTATATTGCTTGTTTTTTGGACTTGTTTTTGGCTATTATTCAAAAAATACTCATCAGAACACTCAAAATATTACAGCAATTGATTATGAAATGATGTTCTATTTAAGCCAAAAGGAATATGTGTACAATATCATAAACGATAACATGAAAAAAATGATGTCTGGAAACTTCTTCCTAATAGTTGTAAATTATGAAAAATGTCAAAACTCTGTCTTGTCATTAAATGTCAACTTGATGAGAATAATGAAATAAGCTATGGCTTGTGTAATTCTATTTCAATGTCAGCCAATCCCATAATTGAGTGAAAAGGTCCTCCTCAGATATTTCGGCACTTTCCACAGAATTGCTGACCAACGTATATATGCATACAGACACCATATCCTCCCTCTTCCATATACTCATCTGGATGTCACCTCACTGCCTACCTGCTGCCTGTTCCTCCCATGGTGACAGTGACACATAGGTATAATGTCCTCCCATGGTGACAGTGATACATAGGTATCCTGTGCATGTCCTCCCATGATGACAGTGATACATAGGAATCCTGTCCTCCTATGGTGACGGTAATACATAGTTCCTGTACATGTCCTCCCATGATGACAGTGATACATAGGTATCCTGTCCTCCTATGGTGACGGTGATCCATAGTTCCTGTACATGTCCTCCCATGATGACAGTGATAAATAGGTATCCTGTCCTCCTATGGTGACGGTGATTCATAGTTCCTGTACATGTCCTCCCATGATGACAGTGATACATAGGTATCCTGTCCTCCTATGGTGACGGTGATACATAGTTCCTGTACATGTCCTCCCATGATGACAGTGATACATGGGTATCCTGTCCTCCCATGGTGACAGTGATACATAGATATCCTGTCCCCCCATGGTGACAGTGATACATAAGTATCCTGTCCTCCCATGGGGACAGTGATACATAGGTATCCTGTTCCTGTCCTCCCATGGTGACAGGGATACATAGGTATCCTGTCCTATCCTGGTGACAGTGACACATAGGTATAATACGGTGATACATAGGTATCCTGTCCTATCCTGGTGACAGTGACACATAGGTATGTACATGTCCTCCCATGATGACAGTGATACATAGGTATCATGTCCTCCCATGGTGACGGTGACACATGGTATCCTGTCCCCCCATGGTGACAGTGATACATTAGTATCCTGTCCCATCATGGTGACAGTGATACATAGGTATCCTGTCCCCCCATGGTGACGGTGATACATAGGTATCCTGTACATGTCCTCCCATGATGACGGTGATACATAGGTATCCTGTCCAATCATGGTGACAGTGATACATGGGTATCCTGTCCTCCCATGGTGACAGTGATACATAGGTATCCTGTCC
>NW_018408911.1:642647-670611 GCF_002113885.1 Mizuhopecten yessoensis | reverse complement strand
AATTTTGGCATTTAATTCTTGGGGAATTCTACCCCCAATCTTATAATAATATTATACATGTAGTATTTTACGACAGTATGTTTCAGCTTCTCTCATATCGTTGAGGGTCTAGCTAACATATTCAGCTTCTCTCATATCGTTGAGGGTCTAGCCGTAGTCGTTGAATATTCCATTTCTCATGCAGCTTCTCCAGGGTCGCTCGCAGAGTCTAGTAGCTTCTCTGGAATCGTCCAGGGTCTAGTTGCTTCTCTGTATCTTTGGAGTCTTGCTCGATCATGTAGCTAGCTACTCTGGGACACCTCAGAGTCCAGATTCTTTAAATTTTAAATATCCTATTAGTAAGTTTAATCGTTTTGGTATAGAGTGAGTAGCCCCTGATACGCCAAACTTGTAGCTTGTATGTATTATAACTGTAGTAATAAACAGGTTAAACTGTTCTTGCGTGTTTAGTTGTATATAAATAGGTATCCTGTCCCCCCATGGTGACAGTGATACATAGGTATCATGTCCTCCCATGGTGACAGTGATACATAGGTATCCTGTTCTCCCATGGTGACAGTGATACATAGGTATCCTGTCCTCCTGTGGTGACAGTGATACATAGGTATCCTGTCCTCCTGTAGTGACAGTGATACATAGGTATCCTGTCCTCCCATGATGACAGTGATACATAGGTATCCTGCCTCCCCTGATGACAGTGATACATAGGTATCCTGTCCTCCCGTGGTGACAGTGATACATAGGTATCCTGCCTCCCATGATGACAGTGATACATAGGTATCCTGTCCTCCCATGGTGACAGTGACACATAGTACGCCTTCAAACCTCTTTCTTTCTGCTTCTACCACACCCAGCAACTACAGTGTCCTTTAGTCAGATTGACCAGGACAACTCCAGCATCCTACTTCTATGTACAGTAGGCAGACACAATGTCCTACAGGCCTCCTACCAGTTTCTGTTCTCCAATGAACCACCCCCCAGGTGGCAACAACAAACACCCATAGGCTGTTCACATAGCACCGACCTTCACCAGTGATGCCATTTAATTATCAAATTCACATTTACACAAAATCTTCCATCGTCCTGGTCCATTACTATCAGAATCAATGTACATAGCATTTATCATAAAATTAAATGAAAAAATTTAAACCGTACGTCCTGACCAGTGCGTTGCCCTGAACTGACTTGCCAGCTCACCAGCTGCACGTGCATATCATGCCAATACATGTGTGCCACCTACAGGGCGAACCACTAGAGAAAACTATTTTGCACTCATTCCTTGTAGTCAACCGCGCGAAATATGATTAACTTCTTTCTCTTGCTTTCATACACCTCCACAGTATCCTGTCCTCCCATGGTGACAGTGAAACATAGGTATCCTGTCCTCCCATGGTGACAGTGATACAAAGGTATCCTGTCATCCCATGGTGACAGTGATACATAGGTATCCTGTCCTCCCATGGTGACAGTGATACATATGTATCATGCCTCCCATGGTGACAGTGATACATAGGTATCCTGTCCTCCCATGGTGACAGTGACACATAGGTATCATGTCCTCCCATGGTGACAGTGATACATAGGTATCCTGTCCTCCCATGGTGACAGTGATACATAGGTATCCTGTCCTCCCATGGTGACAGTGATACATAGGTATCCTGTCCTCCCATGGTGACAGTGATACATAGGTATCCTGTCCTCCCATGGTGACAGTGATACATAGGTATCCTGTCCTCCCATGGTGACAGTGATACATAGGTATCCTGTCCTCCCATGGTGACAGTGATACATAGGTATCCTGTCCTCCCATGGTGACAGTGATACATAGGTATCCTGTCCTCCCATGGTGACAGTGATACATAGGTATCCTGTCCTCCCATGGTGACAGTGATACATAGGTATCCTGTCCTCCCATGGTGACAGTGATACATAGGTATCCTGTCCTCCCATGGTGACAGTGATACATAGGTATCCTGTCCTCCCATGGTGACAGTGATACATAGGTATCCTGTCCTCCCATGGTGACAGTGATACATAGGTATCCTGTCCTCCCATGGTGACAGTGATACATAGGTATCCTGTCCTCCCATGGTGACAGTGATACATAGGTATCCTGTCCTCCCATGGTGACAGTGATACATAGGTATCCTGTCCTCCCATGGTGACAGTGATACATAGGTATCCTGTCCTCCCATGGTGACAGTGATACATAGGTATCCTGTCCTCCCATGGTGACAGTGATACATAGGTATCCTGTCCTCCCATGGTGACAGTGATACATAGGTATCCTGTCCTCCCATGGTGACAGTGATACATAGGTATCCTGTCCTCCCATGGTGACAGTGATACATAGGTATCCTGTCCTCCCATGGTGACAGTGATACATAGGTATCCTGTCCTCCCATGGTGACAGTGATACATAGGTATCCTGTCCTCCCATGGTGACAGTGATACATAGGTATCCTGTCCTCCCATGGTGACAGTGATACATAGGTATCCTGTCCTCCCATGGTGACAGTGATACATAGGTATCCTGTCCTCCCATGGTGACAGTGATACATAGGTATCCTGTCCTCCCATGGTGACAGTGATACATAGGTATCCTGTCCTCCCATGGTGACAGTGATACATAGGTATCCTGTCCTCCCATGGTGACAGTGATACATAGGTATCCTGTCCTCCCATGGTGACAGTGATACATAGGTATCCTGTCCTCCCATGGTGACAGTGATACATAGGTATCCTGTCCTCCCATGGTGACAGTGATACATAGGTATCCTGTCCTCCCATGGTGACAGTGATACATAGGTATCCTGTCCTCCCATGGTGACAGTGATACATAGGTATCCTGTCCTCCCATGGTGACAGTGATACATAGGTATCCTGTCCTCCCATGGTGACAGTGATACATAGGTATCCTGTCCTCCCATGGTGACAGTGATACATAGGTATCCTGTCCTCCCATGGTGACAGTGATACATAGGTATCCTGTCCTCCCATGGTGACAGTGATACATAGGTATCCTGTCCTCCCATGGTGACAGTGATACATAGGTATCCTGTCCTCCCATGGTGACAGTGATACATAGGTATCCTGTCCTCCCATGGTGACAGTGATACATAGGTATCCTGTCCTCCCATGGTGACAGTGATACATAGGTATCCTGTCCTCCCATGGTGACAGTGATACATAGGTATCCTGTCCTCCCATGGTGACAGTGATACATAGGTATCCTGTCCTCCCATGGTGACAGTTTTTTCCACCATCATGACCAGCCTGGAGTTCCAGTGCCATAACCCAGTGTCTGGACAGAGCTATGTAGAAGTCACCTCTGCTGGAATGCCAGTCCTCCGTTGAACGCTCTCCTAGCTCTCCTAATCGCCTGCTGTTGTCAGTAATCCCAACTCTTTCCACCTGACCCTTCACTTTAGCCTCTGCCTTCACAATGTTGACAATAATCAATATTCACTGCGAAAATGCAAGTGCCTATTCTGGGAAGAACTTCCCCTTGTTAATTTAAATCTTCAGGCTTTCTAACTGCGTAAAAAGTATCAGGGTGAATTCGTCAGCTCCTCGTATAATACTAGTAAGTTTATTGATCTTAAACTTGAAGTTACCATATATCTTGTTTCATGTCTTCTTAATACATTGAATATGTAATTGTTAGAATAACAGGTGTGTCTAATGGATGCTTGGAAGAAAATGATTTGTGTGGAATGAGCTGAAAAATGGATATTGACAGTCTGTTGGTAAATTATTTACCTTACAAGTACCCACAGCCGCTGATACAGCAAATATAGTGCTCATTTAGTATATCTAGGAGTGTTAAACAGGATAAGTATGGTAGACCCTTTAACAACATCAACTCATAAAGATGGAAGTAGCTACATGTAAATACATGTAACAAGTGCTCACTCTCTGGTAGTAAACATGGAAAATTAAGGTCAAGGATTTTTGTGATGATGATTTTTTGTATGTAATTTCGGTGGACATTGGGCTATCATGGGATGAACAATACACATATCAGATTGATTTTAAAAACATTTCAGCTAATGGACCCAATTGATTATAACAGTGTTCAATTTGTAAACAAAAACCAGCGTAAAGCCTTTAATGGACTGTAAGCTAAAACTCTTAACGTGCTGAATGTCAAGCGCGGATAAAATCAATATTTCCTTAGCTGTGGATCATTGTCTCACAGAAAAGCACCGCAAATGTTACACAATCAAGCTCAACTACAATTGATCGTGGTAATTTTTGTTTACAAAGGCCTATCGTATGAAACAATCACAGCCAGTTTTTTTCCTTATTTTGCAGTGTTGAACTGAATTAATAAGAACCTTGGAATGTTAATTTACTGCAGACAATGCAGGAAAATAAACCTAATTTCCTAGAAATACAATGGCCATCGATCAGAAAACAAGTAGCAAGCCTTGTTTCTGATCTACAGAGTGTATGTATTTTAAGTCTTGTATAAATATACTGGTATATATTTCTTGTCATGCGTAGAAACGTAGACTGGCTACCATGCAGCACCTACGTTTTTTGATGAAGATTTTACTACTACACGTAGCTTATAGTTATCTGCCCCTTGTTTGAAAACTAAAATAAGACATTCAAGTGATCAAAAATTGTTCATTTATTTCTAAATATCTCAATATTCTAGAGACGGAGGGCAGTCCAATAGAAATGGTATACAGGAGTTATAATTAAGGTAATAGGATTGGGTCGCCATTATTCAGTAGAATTTATTCAAATTTTGTAGTTATATTGCTTTGAAGTAAAGAAATTTTTCTGCCACAAAAAAATACAGGTTGTCAGAATTTTAAGGATTTTAAATGGATATTTATGTAAAAAGGATTGAATTGAATTGAAACACACATTTCTTTTGCAAAATAATGTCAATAAAAATGATACTTACATAGATTAGTATTGCATTAATGTATATCAATTTCATAAATGCTGAAATTGTGTAAAATTAATCATCTATAAACGATTATAAATTGACATTTTATAATAAAACCATATACACATACGGTAGTAATTGCATGCAAGAGTTATCGTTCTTGAAAAACTTCACAGTAGTGAAATAGGTAGCCGGTTTTCTGAAGTACAGAAAAATGGACACATGTGACTCATTGATTAAAAAACAACTGAATTAATGCCTTGTTTGCTTTGCAATACTTTAATATTGTAAGAACACACTGTTCTGTCAATAATAAGCATACAATATTCATCAGTTTAATATTAAACATTATATATATATAATTAGAATATGCGGAAATTGTGATACTGTCTCCCTACGTTGGATTTTCAACTAGGGATGTACTTCCTATTTCCATTTAGGGTGATAACATGACCATACCTGCCAACCCGGATATACTGAAAGAGGATGATGACCTATAACATGACCATACCTGCCAACCCTGGATATACTGAAAGAGGATGATGACCTATAACATGTACATACCTGCCAACCCAAATATACTGAAAGAGGGTGATGACCTATAACATGTACATACCGGCCAACCTGGATATACTGAAAGAGGGTGATGACCTATAACATGTCCATACCTGCCAACCCAGATATACTGAAAGAGGATGATGACCTATAACATGACCATACCTGCTAACCCTGAATATACTGAAAGAGGATGATGACCTATAACATGACCATACCTGCTAACCCTGAATATACTGAAAGAGGATGATGACCTATAACATGTACATACCTGCCAACCCAGATATACTGAAAGAGGATGATGACCTATAACATGACCATACCTGCTAACCCTGGATATACTGAAAGAGGATGATGACCTATAACATGTACATACCTGCCAACCCTGGATATACTGAAAGAGGGTGATGACCTATAACATGACCATACCTGCCAAACCCGGATATACTGAAAGAGGGGGATGACCTATAACATGTACATACCTGCCAACCCAGATAAACTGAAAGAGGATGATGACCTATAACATGACCATACCTGCCAAACCTGGAAATACTGAAAGAGGGTGATGACCTATAACATGTCCATACCTGCCAACCCTGGATATACTGAAAGAGGGTAATGACCTATAACATGTACATACCTGCCAACCCAGGATATTCTGAAAGAGGGTGATGACCTATAACATGTACATACCTGCTAACCCTGGATATACTGAAAGAGGATGATGCCCTATAACATGACCATACCTGCCAAACCCGGATGTACTGAAAGAGGGTGATGACCTATAACATGACCATACCTGCTAACCCTGGTTATACTGAAAGAGGATGATGACCTATAACATGACCATACCTGCCAAACCCGGATATACTGAAAGAGGGTGATGACCTATAACATGACCAAACCTGCCAACCCTGGATATACTGAAAGAGGGTGATGACCTATAACATGACCAAACCTGCCAACCCTGGATATACTGAAAGAAGGTGATGACCTATAACATGTACATACCTGCCAACCTGGATATACTGAAAGAGGGTGATGACCTATAACATGACCATACCTGCCAAACCCGGATATACTGAAAGAGGGAGATGACCTATAACATGACCAAACCTGCCAAACCCGGATATACTGAAAGAGGGGGATGACCTATAACATGTACATACCTGCCACCCTGGATATACTGAAAGAGGGTGATGACCTATAACATGACCAAACCTACCAACCCTGGATATACTGAAAGAGGGTGATTACCTATAACATGACCATACCTGCCAACCCTGGATATACTAAAAGAGGGTGATGACCTATAACATGTACATTCCTGCCAACCCTGGATATACTGAAAGAGGGAGATGACCTATAACATGACCAAACCTGCCAACCCTGGATATAGTGAAAGAAGGTGATGACCTATAACATGTACATACCTGACAACCCCGGATATACTGAAAGAGGGTGATGACCCTCTTTTGAAAATAAAAAAGAGGGTCATAGCGTGTGACGTCTTTTTTTTCGCAACAAATATCAGAAAAGTAGATATAAAATTAAAACTTTGATATTTTAATGATGTAAAAGGTACATTCTACATTCATTGAACTGGTCTACCAGCAAATTTAGCTGATCTTCATCCACAATACCAAATTCAAAGGTGAAAAATAAAAAGATTTGTCAACAACACAACTTAAAAAATTAATTCATAATAATATGTATGATACTGTGTTTTCTGTTTTTTATATCAATTAAAATGGTCCTGACAATAAGATGTCACATTCGACTCATATAAAATTCAATAATATATTGTTTCTGTCAATTAAAATGTTCCTGACAACAAGAAGTTGCACTCTACTCATATAAAATATCAGTTTTATACGAGTAGGGTCTGAATTCTTATTGCCAAGATCATTTTGGTTGACAGAAACAAATCATCAAATGCCTGTGCATGTTTTTGAATGTCTTAATAACGTCTTTTTAAGCACTAGATCCAACTGAAATATGCGATTTACAAAGAGTGCAGAATAAAGCGATTGGTCCACGACCGCCAGACTTTGTCCACTATAACTCATTTTCCTACGACATTTGGTATGTGCACAATTACCTTTTCTTTTAGCATTTCCTGTAGAAGATCCTGCAAATCCCGATAACAACTTCTTCCTTCAAGAAGACATAACATTACCTTCAAAATACGATCTATGCTAGCCTTCGTAAATACAATTGTAAAAACAACTCAATTATTTGTTATAACACCTCACCAAATACTTGTCGGTAAGTTCAGTAACAACGGCCTTTACTTTTACGTATTTAAACAACTCACAACTTGCCTTTCGGTGAGAAACGGAAACAGGAAATAGATCGTCCTTCTTATGAAGGATGGAAAAGTCTAGAGAATTCCGAATGACTTCGGTAACTTCTAATATATGAAAAGATTCCGGGCGAAAACGTGTGAAATTGACGAAATCCAGGTCAAAATCATGACCCAGTGTGTTAAGTTATAAAAGTGGGTGAAGGGCTAAAATCCCAGGTGTAACCTGACAAAATCGGGTCACATGGCAGGTATGTTCTACTGACTTCACTTTTCATTTTATTGTGACAGATTCTATACAAGTATCCAGCTAGTATATCCCTTGACCTTGAGTGAGTTAGCATTAGGGTTGTGGGGCCTGGGTCAAAAGGTCACGTACCAAACAGAAATAGAGAAAATATTTATCATTGCTCTTCTGCTTCTGTTTTCTTCCTTATAGGGATAAAATCATATACAGTTAAATCAGTTATCAGAGACCTTTGGAAGTCTTTGTCGAAACGTTCTCTTAATGCAGATAGTCTTAAAACAGAGGTTCAACTAACATAACAATATCTGTGATGAGTTTAAAAAATGGTCTCTAATTAACGGAAGTGGTTTCTTTCATTTTATATAAGTGATCTCTTGTGTAGATTTGAATGTACCATCATTCATTACAGGAATACTTGGAGTAAGTTCACATTTCCAGGTGAGGGATCCAAGGTCAAGGTCAAGGTTGCTATAATTAAAAAAATGCTTTTCATCACTCTTCTGGTTTAGTTTTCTTAGCTTAGATATATATATATTCGGTTTAATAATACTC
This sequence comes from Mizuhopecten yessoensis, assembly GCF_002113885.1. NCBI lineage: Eukaryota > Metazoa > Mollusca > Bivalvia > Pectinida > Pectinidae > Mizuhopecten > Mizuhopecten yessoensis. Next base: position 662,046 of record NW_018408911.1, on the reverse strand, counting down.
TGAAAGGGTTTATGTTCCACTTCCTGGAACCAAACTTGATGATAGAAGGAATGCAGCCTAATTAGAGCTAGCTTAATTGACTGATAAAGACCATGTCAAGTTTTGTTAATCTTGCTATTCTTGTCATATGTCTTGTTCACCGAAAAAAACCATTTGCTGTGTATATCTGCTGATCATAGGACATCATTGATAATTGACTTCGATAATCGGCCATCTTCAATCACTGTCCATGCTACAGTGTAGTATGTGTGTATATAATGATGAATGAACAGGAAGTGAGTAGGTCAGCCTTATAAGGTGATTATTGTGTCAGGGAATCAAAAACACAGATCATATGATTCACTGTGCCGTGGGCTTTTTGAATGGGAAGTTTTCTCCGTCATCAAATGACATTTAAGAAACAATTGGACTGTTATCATTTTAGTATCTGACACTAAAATTATAACTGTTTGAACCGACGCAAAATATGTGTTTACAGAAATATATCAAAGATGAATTGTTTTACTCATTCATATCTGGATGTTGTAACGCTGCAAAATTATATACATGATGTGTTCATATAATAAAACCTGTCCTGTCTGACACCATGTGGAAGCCATATTGGTCAGATTAGACAAGATATCAAAGTTTGAAGTTATCATGTATGTTTTTTTATTAGAAATGGCATTAACTCATTTACCCCTGAAATTTTATAATGAACTATTCCAACCTTTGAACAGGAAGAGTTCAAATGTGTCTTCAGGGGTAAATGAATTAAAGCAATATTATGCTGGAATACCAAGGTCTTCAATTTTCATGGGAGTTTACAGCATTTGTTAGATTAAGCAGTTTGTCAGAATACCCAGGGGTGGGACTAAACAGGTTTCACTATACATTGTGTATATATAAGTACAAGGGACATGATCAACTAGTACATACTTTGTTTTTCTATAGCTGCAAATCAGGGAGCAGACATAGAATACAGTGCTACAGTTCATGTATGTACCTATGATTTCAAAAAGCTGGTACATATATATATAAGTACCTACATACATGTGTAAGCATACTATGGGGATGACGTTGTTACCAGTTATTGAAAACATCAATAAAGTATTCATATATGTGGTGTACCAAACTATGGAGCACACAAAAAAAACCACACACGGATCAACAACTTTATATTATAAATGCATGAAATAAAAACCAAATGTCACTGTTGTCAAAAGCCAATCCTAGATGATTACTCTAGGGCGTTTCAGTGTAAAGCGAAATGAGGTGAGATTTGGTTCAATTTGGCAACATTTCTGGGCTATGTGTACCATAAAACAATACAAAAAATATGTATACATAGACATTTGATAAATGTATGTAGATTTGTGGAAATAAAATAAACACATTTCAAGATATTTACTCGAGAGTAGATTCATTAGCTATTTTTCAAGTAAGATTTTCAAAAACAATAAAAAGACTGAAAAAATAATGGAAACTCTTCAACTGTCTATATGCATATATTTATTTCTACTGTTAATTAAAACAAATATTTCATTCTCACTGAACGAGTAAAAAGAAAAGCAGAAATGTGAATCACCTTTCTTTGATATCCGTATCTTTTACCTGTGATTTTGGTTAAAAAATATATTTTGTCGATTTTCTAGGTAAATCATAGAATAACAAAGAATATGTACTCATGTTTTTGGAAAGGGCAGAAAAAAATATTATTAACCAATGGTTGAAAATTAAAGCTGTATGCAAAAGCTGAACAGTGAAGTTTGTTGAACACTTGTTTCCACAAGACAAGGCTTTGTTCATAGCCAAATGTTCTGGCGGTTGAAGGCTCAAAATGACAATTCAGTGATGTCAATGCATATGTCAAATTGAAATGATGTTATATTTCGGAATTATAACAGACATTTAAAAAGCAATGGAGATTTTGAACTCAGTTCGCTTTGATGTGATTCCTTAGTCGGTATTCAGAAAAATGTAGTTCCAAAACTGTATTTCTCATCACAGTTCCTTATAAAGTTTTACAACTATACTTTAACACAAGAAATTTCATGTTGAATACCAGTATTAAATTTCATGTCGAATACCAGTATTAAATTTCATGTTGAATACCAGTATTAAATTTTCCGGCATAATCTCCACCAAGTACGGGCTGGTAATGAGGACAGCCCAGATGATACATAGATTTGCTTCTGTGTATACAGCTTCTGTGTATACAATTACAATAGGAGTGCACTTCTGTGTATACAATTATAATAGGAGTGCCCTGCATACAGAAATACAGATAAAAACATTTTCATTCTTCAAACCCAATTTAATTTATTAGTCAGGCAATTAAACATTTAACAGTGTGTTTAATTTTCTTTGAATAAGTGGTTCGGGGAAATAATAACAGTACAACATGTGTGGGGTGTATATGATATGTATGGGCTTTTGTAATTTGTATAGGGGCCACATAACAATATGTAGAGAAGGGAATTCAATTATATTATGACTGGATTGTGGTATTTAGTAAACTCCACCGCTATTCAACTCGTGTTACTCTGTCAGATTCTACTCAATTCTGAAATATTTGGTAGCAAATCAATTGTAAATAAATGATCTTCAAACACAAATACAGCTTTAACTACCCACAGTGATGTTTTCCTACGCTGTACGAGTGTTATGGAGGTGACGTTAGTATTGTGGCCATTCTATTCGTTGTTTCCCTTTCTTTCTACAAAAAGTGACGCTTACACAAGCGGATTAAGCCCCTACAAATGTATGTATCTCATGTGTCTGGCCTGTATATGTCCACTAAGTACGTTCATTGTTTATGTTGACAACACTAGAATGTCTGTATTAAGTGTATTAACAGTTGGCCGTAGGACTACCGACGGAGGTTACAAACTGTCAAGGTTATATAGGACAGTGCCACTGTTATAGTATATACAAACTGTACATTCCTATGTACAAACATTACACTACATTGTAGGTATCATTTCCTCATAATTCTGTTAATTAATTAATATGAAATCGGTATTCTGTAATGACTCTCTAGCAGCCATACATTTTATTGTTATTAATAATTTTTTAATTTATAATTTTTCATGCATTTTAACATTTAGGAGTTAGGGCTTGGACTAAGTCCTATCCTAGGGACTTTTCTGGTATAAAGAGCTTCATGGTTTTCTAAGCAACAAATAATATCTCTGAAGTTCTGTACTCCAGGAATCTACCCCGATTGTCTCTAAAAACAGGTCATGATGAGTATATATACAGCCTAATCATTGAGATAGTTGAACTACTTTGTATACACTATAGTCTCATCTTTACATCAAAAACTTTCTGGAAAAGAGTGAAAGTTGCCTGCACCTAAAGAAGCTTAAAGATTCTGTTTGTACATGACATTTGAAATGTTAAGTGAAATGTATCTAGTTTGATCCATGAGTATTCCATTTACCTGTCTGTCCTACCCCTGAGTACTGTGTTATATATTGTCTAATCTGATTCCAGTGTGACCTGTCTTATCCAACCCCTGATCACTCCAACAATCTCTAATCTAACATAATGCTTTATAATTACTATTTCTGATGAAAACCGTCATGTAAGACCTGTTATTTCTGACATCCTGTTTAATCTAAATAAAATGTTATGTTCCACTGCATGTCAGATTAGACAGGTTAATCTGACAAATATGTTCTGTCCTACATACAGGGAGTCGGATCAGACAGGTAATAATGTGACCGATATGTTGTGTCCCACAGGGTGTCAGATTATACAGGTTAATCTGACAAATATGTTCTGTCCAACATACAGGGAGTCTGATCAGACAGGTAATAATCTGACCGATATGTTGTGTCCCACAGGGTGTCAGAATATACAGGTTAATATGACAATATGTAATGTCTTGCTGTGTGTCAGATTAGACAGGTTAATATGACAAATAAGTTGTGTACCACAGGGTGTCTGATTAGACAGGTTAATCTTATGAGTAAGTTATGTCCCAAAGGTGTTTGGTTAGAAAGATTTATTTGACCAATGTGTTGTGTCAAATAGGGTGTCAGATTATACAGGTTAATCTGGCAATTTGTTTGTTTCCAACAGGGTGTCAGATTAGACAGGTTAATCTGACCAATATGTTGTGTGTCACAGGGTGTCAGATTAGACAGGTTAATCTAACCAATATGTTGTGTCCCACAGGGTTTCAGATTAGACAGGGTAATCTGACCAATATGTTGTATCCCACAGGGTATCAGATTAGACAGGTTAATCTGACCAATATGTTGTGTCCCACAGGGTATCAGATTAGACAGGGTAATCTGACCAATATGTTGTGTCCCACAGTATCAGATTAGACAGGTTAATCTGACCAATATGTTGTGTCCCACAGGGTATCAGATTAGACAGGGTAATCTGACCAATATGTTGTGTGTCCACAGGGTATCAGATTAGACAGGTTAATATGATCAATATGTTGTGTCCAACGGGGTGTTGAGTTAAACAGGTTTCAATCTACCACTCATACCTGTTAAAATTAGGCTATGGACAAACTACTATGAACTACTTGTGAATCAAAAGAAAAACCTTTTTAATTTCTAATTATTCAGTGGGTTTAATACTGACTTATAAACATTGTACTAATGTAAGTCTACTTCTGCTGTTTCTCTAGTTAGGTTTTTTAGGATGTATACATACATTGCCTTTATTTGGTTGCTTACTGTACATAAAAGATCAATAAAGTTGTTGACCGGGATATCAGTGATCTATAATAAACAGAGATTACCACACCACATAGGTTTTATCCCTGTATACAGTCCCCTGACCTGTTACCCACATGGTCCAAATACTTATCTGAGAAAAAATAACGTGTTAGAAAAAGGCGAAATTCCCCAAAGGATTTGTCAGAACTACTGTGAGGATCTGGATGAGTTATAGCCCCTGAGGCTGACCTGGAAATCTAATGGAAGCAAATTCCATGTAATGATTATTGATCCGGAACATTGATTCTTCTCCGAGCCAGATAGCTCCAGGTACAACTTGTACATTTGTGTTAATCTGAATCAAGTCTTATCATCTCATCATTCATAAAGATGGAGATTTAACCTTAAAAGCCAGTTCAGATATTGGTCAATAGAAATATATTGCTTCTACAGTGACATTCCTCTAAATATAAGTGGTTTTCCATTAGGTTCAATATGAATTTGACGGATACTGGTGGAGAGATGGGTTATCAGATAAATATTGGGTGAGTCTTTATGAGTTAAATAAGTAACACGAGTTATAAAAACTATAACTTTTACGACAGTAATGAGCCAGAGATGGAATGTTGATGGAGGGGAGTATGAGTCACTTCCAAGGAGAGTGTACTTGCAGGTTACCATAATTATAATTAATGCATCACAGAGCTGTTTAAAAATAACACCACTGGAGGGTATATGTTAAAATGAATGCATCACAGAGCTGTTTTACAAATCACACCGTTGGAAGATATGGAATATATATTGTACACACAAACCAAAGTGTCCAGACTAACAAGGTTCTACTGTCCACACAAACCAAAGTGTCCAGCCTAACAAGGTTCTACTGTCCACACAAACACCAAAGTGTCCAGACTAACAAGGTTCTACTGTACACACAAACACCAAAGTGTCCAGACTAATAAGGTGCCACTGTACACACAAACCAAAGTGTCCAAACTAACAAGGTGCTACTGTACACATTAACCAAAGTGTCCAGACTAACAAGGTTCTATACTGTTAACACAAACCAAAGTGTCCAGACTAACAAGGTTCTACTGTCCACACAAACACCAAAGTGTCCAGACTATTAAGGTGCCACTGTACACACAAACCAAAGGGTCCAGAAGGTTCTACTGTACACACAAACCAAAGTGTCCAGACTAACAAGGTTCTATACTGTTAATACAAACCAAAGTGTCCAGACTAACAAGGTTCTACTGTACACACAAACCAAAGTGTCCAGACTAACAAGGTTCTACTGTACACACAAACCAAAGTGTCCAGACTAACAAGGTTCTACTGTACACACAAACCAAAGTGTCCAGACTAACAAGGTTCTACTGTACACACAAACCAAAGTGTCCAGACTAACAAGGTTCTACTGTACACACAAACCAAAGTGTCCAGACTAACAAGGTTCTACTGTACACACAAACCAAAGTGTCCAGACTAACAAGGTTCTACTGTACACACAAACCAAAGTGTCCAGACTAACAAGGTTCTACTGTACACACAAACCAAAGTGTCCAGACTAACAAGGTTCTACTGTACACACAAACCAAAGTGTCCAGACTAACAAGGTTCTACTGTACACACAAACCAAAGTGTCCAGACTAACAAGGTTCTACTGTACACACAAACCAAAGTGTCCAGACTAACAAGGTTCTACTGTACACACAAACCAAAGTGTCCAGACTAACAAGGTTCTACTGTACACACAAACCAAAGTGTCCAGACTAACAAGGTTCTACTGTACACACAAACCAAAGTGTCCAGACTAACAAGGTTCTACTGTACACACAAACCAAAGTGTCCAGACTAACAAGGTCCTACTGTACACAAACACCAAGTGTCCAGACTAACAAGGTTCTACTGTACACAAACACCAAGGTGTCCAGACTAACAAGGTTCTACTGTACACAAACACCAAAGTGTCCAGACTAACAAGGTTCTACTGTACACACAAACCAGTTTCCAGACTAACTAGGTTCTACTGTACACACATACCAAAGTGTCAGAGATGAGTAGACTAACAAGGTCCTATACTGTACACACAAACCAAAGTGTCCAGACTAACAAGGTTCTACTGTACACAAACACCAAAGTGTCCAGACTAGCAAGGTTCTACTGTACACACAAACCAGTTTCCAGACTAACAAGGTTCTACTGTACACACAAACCAGTTTCCAGACTAACAAGGTTCTACTGTACACAAACACCAAGGTGTCCAGACTAACAAGGTTCTACTGTACACAAACACCAAAGTGTCCAGACTAGCAAGGTTCTACTGTACACACAAACCAGTTTCCAGACTAACAAGGTTCTACTGTACACAAAAACCAAAGTGTCCAGACTAACAAGGTCCTACTGTACACACAAACCAAAGTGTCCAGACTAACAAGGTTCTACTGTATACAGAATCCTACATGTGTTTGCTGAACTCCAATAAAGTGCAATGATATCTCACTAGAAATGGAGTAGAAGTAGACATGTTTTATGTCAGAACAAGGTGACAACATGATATTGATTTCATATCAGACTTAGGTAGACTTAGAAGTCTTATGATGAACAAAGTGACAATGAGTATTGATTTTGTCTTGTGGTTGAAAATCAAACACGCTATGGCAATCAGCCATTGTCTTGTTGCCTTCAGTATTTTCCAAATTGAGTGTCTCATGCAAGTTTGTTTATATCATCGTTCACATTTGCCTTGAATATATGCATGCGTGTACTCAATTTCAATCTGGCAGATAAACTCTGACAGTTTCTCAGCTTTACTTGTCTATGTGGTAGGTTGATCTTGAAACCTGCATCTTCCCAGGGAAACAGTTGTCATATATATATGGTGTAGTTTTATGAATATAAAGACTTATATTGCTCCAAAGCATGAGAAAGACAGGTTTGATATCTTTCGAGGATTATTGTGGAAAAAGAAAAAATCTTGCATTTCTTCATATAACTTTACATTGAATTTGCAGTATATCTCTAAATTTTACTCAAGTGTTGTCTTGTAATGTAGTCATTGTTTTTATTAGTACACTGTAATACACTGCTCTCAGTTGACATTTGTAGTCAAGATGGATGCCAAATTAATGGAAAAAAAACAAATTCTTTGAAGCACACTGCAGTACAATGCATACTGACTTATGCCTCATGTTGAATATGTAAATTTTGTGTTGGCAGTCATATGGGCTATAAATGCCTTCTGATCATTGAAGTAGTTAAAATAATGTAATTCATTAAGAGTAATATAATAAGCGTCTATTACTTTGGCAAACGGCGTGCCCAGGTACTGAATTCATACAATGCTTAGACTCGGGCAAACGGCGTGCCCAGGTACTTCATACAAGACTTCGACTCGAATATAATTATCATGTTTCAGAAACCAGCCTGTGTTTCTGTGGTTGCATTGAAACCACTTCTCACTTTCTCATTGAATGTAGGAACTATAACACAATTCGCGCTGAAACCATAGCAAAGTTAGGGGTAATCGTGGACATCGGAAAGTTAGGGGTAATCGTGGGCATCGGAAAGTTAGGGGTAATCGTGGACATCGGAAAGTTATTACATGGTGATCCAATGCAAACTTGTCTTGCAATGATAATACAGAAATTTTTAATCAGGTGCATAGATATATCATTGGAACAGGTAGATTTGGGTGACTGCATGGGTTTCCATTCCATTTTACTTCATCATCACCAAATCCCCCCTCACTCTCTCTCTCTCTCTCTCTTGCTTACAATATGTGACCATTTATTGGAACGACTGCTTATCCTAAGATTTCCGAATAATAATTGGTTCAGATTTTGCTACAGCAATTATAACTTCCAATAAGTACTGCAGCCATTTTCCATGAAGTTGAGTCAATAACTACAGTAATAAGGGACACCATTCTGATGTCATAATAATGATGATGTCAACAATCAAGCCATGACGTTCATACATCATATGACTGCCTGCTGAGATTGATAGCTTCGACATACTCACTAAATGTCGGGCTGTGGTCCTGATTTTAATCATACTTACAGTATTAATATATTAAAATAAGCCCAGGGGATTAACACTTGATCTCTGACTTAAAGTAGACATGTGGGCTTATTACAGGACAGTGGTATACTATTTGTAGTCATTTCCACAGGAACTGTAATAGATATACAGTAGGTGGGCTTATTACCAGGCATGGGCCTATTGCTTGATAAATATATATATATATAATGGTACTGTGTAAGGTATATCTATAACCCTGTGTTATTTACTGTACAGGTGATGCTGTGGGGCGGGGTATGCTTTACTACCCAGGAGCCCCGGGGCTGGCAGCTGGCCCTATTGGTAACACTTGCAGCCTTACAAACCTTGGCACAAGAGTCCACAACGCTTCAGACGACAGATACAGGGAACTCCTCCACTTTGTCCTCGCCCGATTCGTCCAGATCTACCACCACATTGCCCCCACCAACGGATACCTGGACCATCCTCGCGGAGGGCTACCTACTGTTTCATCCTGTTGCCTCAACTCTACAGGACCCCAAACTTGACCTGGCCTTGACCTTTAAGACCAAGCAGCCCCATGGACTTCTGTTCTGTCACCTTGTGACGCCAAAGGCGTCACAGGAAATGTACTATGGACGACTTACAGAGGACCTAGAGGTTTACCATTTCTGTGTGGAGCTGTACCAGGGAACTCTCCGCATCACACATAAACTCAATCAGTATGAGGACATATTCACTATAGGCAAAGGTGAGCATATTTTTGTTTCCTTTATAACTTGAATTTTGTTGCCTGGGCTATTTTTTTGTATTTTGGAGTTTCATTTCTTGCACAGTTGATTTTTTTTCTGAAAGATCTTGCATTAGACTAAATTACTCTTGGTAAGTAAGGGGTGGGGGGTGGGGGTATTAAAATGTTTATTCTTAAATTGGACTAATCCGGAAAGCATGTATGATTAAGGAAATGTCGCCAGTGGTAAGGGGATCCTCAACTGAGAGGGGAGACAGTCTTAACACTGGACGTAGAGGCTTAGCACTGGACGTATAGGCTTAACACTGGACATATAGGTTTAACAGTGGACGTATAGGCTTAACACTGGACGAATAGGTTTAACACTGGACGTATAGGTTTAACACTGGATGTATAGGCTTAACACTGGATGTATAGGCTTAACACTGGACGTATAGGCTTAACACTGGACGTATAGGCTTAACACTGGACATATAGGCTTAACACTGGACGTATAGGCTTAACACTGGACATATAGGCTTAACACTGGAAGTAAAGGCTTAACACTGGACATATAGGCTTAACACTGGACGTATAGGTTTAACACTGGATGTATAGGCTAAACACTGGACGTATAGGCTTAACACTGGACATATAGGCTTAACACTGGACGTATAGGCTTAACACTGGACATATAGGCTTAACACTGGACGTATAGGCTTAACACTGGACGTATGGGTTTAACACTGGAAGTATAGGCTTAACACAGATACAGATATTCTGTACAGGTATTCAGTAAGTCTCCAGCACCTCCAGACACCTTCCTCTTTTTTTTGTTCCAAGTATTCCAAGTGTTAAGATCTAGACCTTGACAGGAGATTTACTCTAAGCGAGAAAAACCTTCTTTTGGTTACTTCATTTTCTAGAAGGGAGAATGCACAAAGTGAAAAAAAAGGAGCATGGCCCAGCATCCATCATCTGTCCGTTGTCAACTTTCCCATGAAACGACTTCTCCTAAACAACTAGATGGCCTACTGTAGTGTCTTTTAGCTTCCTTGGATAAAGCCTTACAAAGTTCGCAAACACATATGACCTTGACCTACTTTTAAGGTCACAGAAGTCAGATATATCAAAAATTGAAATGGCATCTTCTGAAGAGCCAAAAGGTCTAGGGTCATGATATTTTGCTGGTCGATTTCTAAGGGGGAAACTAACAAAATGTGTGAAAAAAAAGCCTTTGACTTACTCTCAAGGTCACATAGGTCAAAATGTCAAAAATTAAATATCTTCTTTTTAGAACTGAAAGGCATAGAATCATGATATTTGGCTTGTAGATTCCTCAGATGAACCCTCACAAAGTATGCTAGCAAAAATGACCTTGGCCCACTTTAAATTGACTTAGACCTAGGTCAACTGTCAAAACTTTGAATGACTTCTTTTGAAGAACTAAAAGGCCTAAAGTTATGACATTTAGCTGGTATGTAGCTTTCTGAGATGAAACCTAAGAATATTTTCGAATAAGAATGACTTTGTTCTACTTTTAAGGTCACAGAGGTCAGTTATGTCAAAAACTGAAAAAGACTTCTTCTAAAGAACCAAAAGATCTAGTCAGGATGCTTGGCTAGTATCTTTCAGGGGTTGAGCCTTACAAATCTTGTAATCAAAAGTGACATTAAGCTTCAGCTATTTTTGAGGTCATAGGGATCAAATATTGCAATAACATAAAACAACTCCTGAAGAATCTAAACACTTGATAGAAATGTATGGTATTCCGCAGGTTTTGAATTGAAATAATGGCAAATGTCAGGTGAGCAATCAAGGCCCATGGGCCTGTTGTTTATTTATAAAAAAAATACTGATCAAGCATTTATGCATTTATTCATCAAGGGGAGGTAATCAGACAAAGTGTAGGATATTAAAAATGTAGATGGTGTAGATATAGCCATTCATGTCTGGACTGAATACAGTGTTCACTGTCTAGTGGTCCTGTTGCACATATGCACAAGTATATATAATAGAGACACACTTGTTTGTGATAAAACTCACATGAGTGGAACCAAATACCTTCATCATATATTATACATATGGTAATACAAAAAAATTATGTGTTCATGCATATATTTTTATTAAAAATGACTTTTCGTATGTATATATGCATGTATTTCATAAATATTTACTGAAACATGAAACAACTTTCATTTTAGGATGGGCTTATAATTTCATGGCTAGGACAATTATGAAAATACCTGTATTTCTGGTTACACCTAGCTTACCCTAGCTTACCTAACCAAATAGTGGGTCAGGACTCAACCCTACACATTTTAATTTTCAACAAGCATCATTCAAGCCAGGAATGGATGTAAAGGGTATTGTCAAAAAGGAAACAATCTACCTACCTTAACCCACTCTTTTTTTTCAAAGCCGGGAAACAGAATTTATTTATTTGGCTTTGTGAATTGTAAGACTTGTATCTACATTAGTATAATTTATATTTCAGTCTGATTTATAATGTTTTGGGGATTAGTAATTTGTTTTCAGTTGAAATGGTATTTTTTGCTCTACATGAATTTACATGTGTGATAGCTTAAATGTAGGTCAGAAGCTGAAGGAGAGAAATACTTAGGATTTTACAGAAGTAAAAAAGGAGCACACACAATAACAGTCATTCATGGCCCCCTGAGCGAGTTAAATAGACACTTTTTGTGTCACAGATATACCAAATATTTCATATTTGATATCCTTGCTAGTCTATACGGTCTGTAGTAGCTGTAACAGTAAGTCTTGTCTTCATTGAACCCTGTAACCCCAGGAACCTGTATAAAAGAACACTTGAAATTAGCGGCACAAATTCTATTTTTATGACCCCCCCCCCCCCCCCCCCCCTACCTACAAAAAGAAAAATTTCATAGCCATTACAATTGTCAACGATTTGAATTGCCCAACCATAAAATCATCCCTACCCCTTCCTGGTCTGAATGGATTATCCCTTTCACTTAAAATTGTCAATTAATGCTCTTTATTTTAGTATTTGGGAAGGTTTTGCGAACAATCTCACCATCCCGAATTGACAACTGCCCATGGCACTTATACAGTATAACACATGAAAACATGTAAATTTTTCTCTTTAAACAAATTCCTCGCAAAATGCAATTTCAGTAAAACTGCTCTATATAGTGCCAATGTTGTCTATTGAAATGTCGGCAATATGTCAAGGTTTGTTGATATAATAGGAGAACATGTGTTGGAGGTACGGACCTGAACATTTGTTGGAGGTAAGGACCTGAACATGTGTTGGAGGTACCGACCTGAACATGTGTTGGAGGTACGAACCTGAACATGTGTTGGAGGTACGGACCTGAACATTTGTTGGAGGTAAGGACCTGAACATGTGTTGGAGATACGAACCTGAACATGTGTTGGAGGTACGGACCTGAACATGTGTTGGAGGTACGAACCTGAACATGTGTTGGAGGTACGGACCTGAACATGTGTTGGAGGTACGGACCTGAACATGTGTTGGAGGTACGGACCTGAACATGTGTTGGAGGTACGGACCTGAACATGTGTTGGAGGTACCGACCTGAACATGTGTTGGAGGTACCGACCTGAACATGTGTTGGAGGTACCGACCTGAACATGTGTTGGAGGTACCGACCTGAACATGTGTTGGAGGTACCGACCTGAACATGTGTTGGAGGTACCGACCTGAACATGTGTTGGAGGTACCGACCTGAACATGTGTTGGAGGTACCGACCTGAACATGTGTTGGAGGTACCGACCTGAACATGTGTTGGAGGTACCGACCTGAACATGTGTTGGAGGTACCGACCTGAACATGTGTTGGAGGTTATACTTTAGTTTGTGGGATGGCATTATAGAAGAAGCAGCATTTTATCGAGGTTACACCGTACTTCTTTTTGTAAATAATTCTAGTGGCTGATATTTCCCCTGATGGTGCTTTCTCCTTTACCAATTTTCCTATTGAGATAATTACTGCCACACTCAGTATGCACTTAAACTAATTAAAACCATACAAACCATTTTGCAGCCTATGCATACATCTACAACATTTTAAACTCAAGATAGAGATAAAAGGTTACATAGGTTTTAATTCGGTGTCTGTCATGTTTTAGTATATGTTACACGCCTGTCAGGCTGGGGTTAATGGGTGTCCTGAGGATCACCTATATTCTAGACTACACGCCTGCCAGGCTGGGGTTAATGGGTGTCCTAAGGTTCACCTATATACTAGACTGTACACATCTGTCCGGCTGGAGTTAATGGGTGTCCTGAGGATCAATAAAAGGTTACATAGGTTTTAATTCGGTGTCTGTCATGTTTTAGTATATGTTACACGCCTGTAAGGCTGGGGTTAATGGGTGTCCTAATGATCACCTATATACTAGACTACACGCCTCTCAGGCTGGGGGTAATGGGTGTCCTGAGGATCACCTATATTCTAGACTACACACCTTCCAGGCTGGAGTTAATGGGTGTCCGGAGGATAACCTATATACTAGACTGTACACGCCTGTCAGGCTGGAGTTAATGGGTGCCCTGAGGATCACCTATATACTAGACTGCACACACCTGTCAGGCTGGATCACCTATATACTAGACTACACGCCTGTCATGCTGGGGTTAATGGGTGTCCTAAGGTTCACCTATATACTAGACTGTACACATCTGGGTGTCCTGAGGATCACCTATATACTATACTGTACACGCCTGTCAGGCTGGGGGTAATGGGTGTCCTGAGGATCACCTATATTCTAGACTACACACCTTCCAGGCTGGAGTTAATGGGTGTCCTGAGGATCACCTATATAGACTACACACCTGTCAGGCACGAGTTAATGGGTGTCCTAAGGATCACCTATATAGACTACACACCTGTCAGGCTGGGGTTAATGGGTGTCCTAAGGTTCACCTATATACTAGACTGTACACATCTGTCAGGCTGGAGTTAATGGGTGTCCTGAGGATCACCTATATATATAAGACTGTACACATGTGTCAGGCTGAAGTTAATGGGTGTCCTGAGGATCACCTATATACTAGACTGTACACACCTGTCAGGCTGGGGTTAATGGGTGTCCTAAGGATCACCTATATACTAGACTGTACACACCTGTCCGGCTGGAGTTAATGGGTGTCCTGAGGATCACCTATATATATAAGACTGTACACATTTGTCAGGCTGAAGTTAATGGGTGTCCTGAGGATCCCCTATATACTAGACTGTACACACCTGTCAGGCTGGAGTTAATGGGTGTCCTGAGGAACACCTATATACAGTTAATGGGTGTCCTGAGGATCACCTATATACAGTTAATGGGTGTCCTGAGGATCACCTATATACTAGACTACACACCTTCCAGGCTGGAGTTAATGGGTGTCCTGAGGATAACCTATATACTAGACTGTACACGCCTGTCAGGCTGGGGTTAATGGGTGTCCTGAAGATCACCTATATACTAGACTACACACCTGTCAGGCTGGAGTTAATGGGTGCCCTGAGGATCACCTATATACTAGACTACACACCTGTCAGGCTGGGGTTAATGGGTGTCCTGAGGATCACCTATATACTAGACTGTACACGCCTGTCAGGCTGGGGTTAATGGGTGTCCTAAGGATCACCTATATACTAGACTCTACATACCTGTCAGGCTGGAATTAATGGGTGTCCTGAGGATCACCTATATACTAGACTGTATACATCTGTCAGGCTGGAGTTAATGGATGTCCTGAGGATCACCTATATCTGTCAGGCTGGGGTTAATGGGTGTCCTAGGGATCACCTATATACTAGACTAAACGCCTGTCAGGCTGGGGTTAAGGGGTGTCCTGAGGATCCCCTATATACTAGACTACACTCCTGTCAGGCTGGGGTTAATGGGTGGCCTAAGGATCTCCTATATACTAGACTCTACATACCTGTCAGGCTGGATTTAATGGGTGTCCTGAGGATCTCCTATATACTAGACTCTACATACCTGACAGGCTGGAATTAATGGGTGTCCTGAGTATCACCTATATACTAGACTGTACACATCTGTCAGGCTGGGGTTAAGGGGTGTCCTGAGGATCCCCTATATACTAGACTGTACACTTCTGTAAGGCTGGGGTTAATGGGTGTCCTGAGTATCACCTATATACTAGACTGTACACATCTGTAAGGCTGGGGTTAATGGGTGTCCTGAGGATAGACTCTACATACCTGTCAGGCTGGACTTAATGGGTGTCCTGAGGATCCCCTATATACTAGACTGTACACATCTGTAAGGCTGGGGATAATGGGTGTCCTGAGGATCACATATATACTAGACTACACGCCTATCAGGCTGGGGTTAATGGGTGTCCTGAGTATCACCTATATACTAGACTGTACTCCTAAGGATCACCTATATACTAGACTACGCGCCTGTCAGGCTGGGGTTAAGGGGTGTCCTGAGGATCACCTATATACTAGACTGTATACATCTGTAAGGCTGGAGTTAATGGGTGTCCTGAGGATCTCCTATATAGACTACACACCTGTCAGGCTGGGGTTAATGGGAGTCCTGAGGATCACCTATATACTAGACTACGCGCCTGTCAGGCTGGGGTTAATGGGTGGCCGTCAGGCTGGAGTTAATGGGTGTCCTGAGGATCACCTATATATACAAGACTGTACACATCTGTCAGGCTGGAGTTAATGGGTGTCCTGAGGATCACCTATATACAAGACTGTACACATCTGTCAGGCTGGAGTGAATGGGTGTCCTGAGGATCACCTATATATATAAGACTGTACACATCTGTCAGGCTGGAGTTAATGGGTGTCCTGAGGATCACCTATATACATATACTAGACTACACACCTTCCAGGCTGGAGTTAATGGGTGTCCTGAGGATAACCTATATACAAGACTGTACACATCTGTCAGGCTGGGGTGAATGGGTGTCCTGAGGATCACCTATATATATAAGACTGCACACATCTGTCAGGCTGGAGTTAATGGGTGTCCTGAGTATCACCTATATACTAGACTACACACCTGTCAGGCTAGTGTTAACGGGTGTCCTGAGGATCACCTATATACTAGACTACACGCCTGTCAGGCTGGGGTTAATGGGTGTCCTGAGGATTACCTATATACTAGACTGTACACACCTGTCAGGCTGGAGTTAATGGGTGTCCTGAGGATCCCCTATATACTAGACTGTACACACCTGTCAGGCTGGAGTTAATGGGTGTCCTGAGGATCCCCTATATATACAAGACTGTACACATCTGTCAGGCTGGAGTTAATGGGTGTCCTGCGGATCACCTATATACTAGACTGTACACATCTGTAAGGCTGGAGTTAATGGGTGTCCTGAGGATCACCTATATATATAAGACTGCACACATCTGTCAGGCTGGAGTTAATGGGTGTCCTGAGGATCCCCTATATATACAAGACTGTACACATCTGTCAGGCTGGAGTGAAGGGGTGTCCTGAGGATCACCTATATATATAAGACTGCACACATCTGTCAGGCTGGAGTTAATGGGTGTCCTGAGTATCACCTATATACTAGACTACACACCTGTCAGGCTAGAGTTAATGGGTGTCCTGAGGATCACCTATATATACAAGACTGTACACATCTGTCAGGCTGGAGTTAATGGGAGTCCTGAGGATCACCTATATACAAGACTGTACACATCTGCCAGGCTGGAGTGAATGGGTGTCCTGAGGATCACCTATATATATAAGACTGTACACCTCTGTCAGGCTGGAGTTAATGGGTGTCCTGAGGATCCCCTATATACTAGACTGTACACACCTGTCAGGCTGGAGTTAATGGGTGTCCTGAGGATCCCCTATATATACAAGACTGTACACATCTGTCAGGCTGGAGTGAAGGGGTGTCCTGAGGATCACCTATATATATAAGACTGTACACCTCTGTCAGGCTGGAGTTAATGGGTGTCCTGAGGATCCCCTATATACTAGACTGTACACATCTGTCAGGCTGGAGTTAATGGGTTTCCTGAGGATCACCTATATACTAGACTGTACACACCTGTCAGGCTGGAGTTAATGTGTGTCATGAGGATCTATCTATTACAGGATTGAGTCATCCGTTGTTATTAGAGATCAATTATCTATCGTTGAGATTGTCTTCCAGTTTTGATGTTGTACATGTATCAAATTTGGTTTGCTTAATGACGCTTTTCTTGTATCTTTAACTTTTAAGAAAAACATATTAAACAGAGAATTAAAAAGCTTGAAATTACCATATGTCAATAAACCTGCAATTTTGCATAATTCATCCAAATCATCTTTAAGAATCTTTCTAGTGTTACGTAACCTGTGTTTATATCATTATAACTGATGTCAATAGACACGACTAGATGGAGTGTTTTAACCTTGATGCCTTTGAACTTTTTTTTGTTTTTTGTTGATATGGGACATTGATCCATCAAGTTTCTGTTTTGTTTGCCCACACTATTGTTGTCTAATTTGATAACGTGTTTCTTGTCCGGGCCAATGGAAGTGGATCATTATTAGATTGATCATCGATGTCACAGAGCACATACGATAGGGCATTCATCTCGACCGGGGCTAACCAAATACTGTGGCAAATTTTACCACGGCTCTCTTCCCCCCCCCAAAAAAAAGAGCTTAGTTGTTATGAGATTTAGGTACATTGATTTTCTGTTCTTGGGATATGAAGAAATACTTGTTATATTCCAATTCAGCCTGTTCCAGGAAACACAACCCATTTATCAGATATATAATGTATTGAACTGCCAGAGACATATGAAATGTTGATGACTGCAGCATTGTACTTTAGAACCCATTCTTCTTCAGCAACATTACATTGGTAAGGGATTGAGATAAGGGAACCCTACTGTGTCCGTTACTGTTCACTCGTGTGTTTATCATATGACCATCATGTGAATGATTACGTAATGTTGGATGCAAAGCTACATAACAGTTGCACCTAGAAAACTCCAGGAAAAAAACCCCTAGAAAATGTTGTTGATACAGAGAGTGTGCTGTTCCACATAGCTTGATGGTAAAAGTGAGAAAATAGAAGCAATTTCTTCTATTTCTGACCACTTCGGCCATGTGTAATGCCAAATGTCAAACTGACATATAAGTTACCATTACTTATATGGTATAACAGAGTTTAGTTGTTAATAAATCTTAGTTTCTAGTATAGTGTAGTGGATCCTGAGGTCTTCCCAGCAATAGTCCTATTGGTGCTATACTTCCAGTATAGTGTAGTGGATCCTAAGCAATATTAGAAGGTCTTCCCAACAATAGTCCTATTCGTGCTATACTTCCAGTATAGTGTAGTGGATTCTAAGGTCTTCTCAGCAATAGTTCTATTGGTGCTATACTTCCAGCATAGTGTAGTGGATCCTGAGGTCTTCCCAGCAATAGTCCTATTGGTGCTATACTTCCAGTATAGTGTAGTGGATCCTGAGGTCTTCTCAGCAGTAGTTCTATTGGTGCTATACTTCCAGTATAGTGTAGTGGATCCTAAGGTCTTCCCAGCAATAGTCTTATTGATGCTATATTGAGTGAAGTGTATCATTGGGATGTTCTATTTTGAAGGGGGATGAGGGAATAATTATGTTGCCCAATTGCCTATCCATCCTGCTGTATTTCAAACCTTCAGTTTTTTAGCTCACCTGGCACGAAGTGCCAAGTGAGCTTATGCCGTGGTGCGGCGTCCGGCGTCCGTCCGTCGTCCCTCCGTCCGTCTGTCCGTCCGTCGTCCATCCGTCGTCCGGCGTCAATATTTTACTTTAAACGACTTCTTCTTAATAACCGAAAGGCCTAGGGTGATGATATTTGGCCAGAAGCAAACTGGGATGAAGGGCTACCAAGTTTGTTCAAATAAATGACCTTCATCTATTTTCAAGGTCACAGGGGTCAAATATGTTAAAAACTTTAAACAACTTCTTCTCAATAACCAAACTGCCCAGGG
>NW_018408911.1:612506-641299 GCF_002113885.1 Mizuhopecten yessoensis | reverse complement strand
AACAACTTGTTCTGAATAACCAAAAGGCTCAGGATGTTGATATTTAGTTAGTAGCATATGCTGGGATCAAGGACTACTATGTTTGTTAAAGTGAATGACTTTGACTTATATTCAAGGTCACAGGGGTCAAATTTGTTTAAAATCTTTAAACAACCTCTTATGAATAACCATGGGTCCCAGGATGTTTATACTTTGCAAGTTGCATCCTGAGATGAAAGCCTATACAATGTGTTCAACATAATGACTTTGTTCGACTTTCAATCACAGGGGTGAAATGTTTAAAAAAAAAATAACAGGGTCTTTTGAACGATTTTTAATCATAAATACTGATATTTTGCCTGTAGCTTTATTTTAGATCACTTTTACGGTTACAAGTGTGAGTTTTATACCAGGTGAGCGATGCAGGCCCATTGTATTACTTTGCTACCTTCATTCTAGATTTGATTTGTATATAACTTTAAACCAGTTGTTAAGTAATTACTTCAAATGAATTGCATTTAGGTCCTGATGCTAAAGTCAAGGTCACTTACTATAAATAGAAAATCATTGTTATTGCTTTTGAATTATTTTTTGTTCTTATATCAGATTTAACTTCTTGCATGTATAAGTGCCCCTGAGTGCATGAATGTAAAAACTGGTATGAATGTTTCAGTGAGTGTCTGGAGTCAAAGGTCAAAGGTCGCCGTTACTATGAACAGAAAATGCTTGTTATCTCTATGTTGTTAACATTTTTTTAGCAAGATTTCAATTTAACTTCATAAAAATCAAATATTAGAATATTTTGAACAATGAACTTTTAAGTTCAGGATCCAGAGTGAAAAGTTCAAGGTCACTGTTAAAAAAATTGCTTATGCATCAAACAAGGAAATGCAGGAGGGCTGTAATTCATTATGGTGCACCACTGACATTAGTAAGTTATTAAAAACCTCTACAGCACCGAAATGTTAATGTAAACACACAGTTATGGAAGTGAGTAGACTTACATAGACACTCAGTCACAATAGTGGTTATATCCATAACATTGCAGCATTTCCATTGTTTACTGTCGTTATCTCTCCGATGTATCAGCTTTGGAAAATTCTCCTTGGGAGGTTATTGACAGTTCATGCTTGAATAAATTGTGCACAGTCAGATATTTGATTAGAGATTGCTTAGATAGAAGAAATTTCATAATATGGCAGAAAACTTTGTCACGGTTCCAGGGAAACTTCACAAAACTTGATCAGATCAGACCCTGGGGAAATTACCATTATGGTATGCATCACAATGTTTAAGAATATTTTTCCATTGTTATTTAGTTTTTTTGCTCTGTTTCATCTTGATTCTGCGACAATTGGCCAGGTATTGACTACGTATCCCTGTCAGGATACGATCACTCTAGATACGATAGGTGAAAGGGCAATTCAGAGTAAAAAAAGATGTTGCCCATATTTAACGTAGATAGTGTCTGAACACTTTATGTTGTTTCTCCAAAGAAAAAGAGTTCCAATTTTTTCTGCACTTTTCAGATTTTGCGTTTTTTGTCCATTTTCTATAGCAAAAATACATATGATCAGTTGATTTTGTTGGAGTCTCCAAAAGCTTGCAAATGTCACTGGGTGATCTAGAACTGTATTGTTCTATATGTCAGTTAAGTCACAACATGGTAAAAACAATAATTTTTCAGACAAGACATACGTTTCCAAAACATTTTAGTGTTAACTCTCCAAAAATAGCCTGCAACTTCCTATTGTCTTTGTATAAATATAGACAAAATAACATAAATTTAACAGGAAAATGATTTTAGTGCCTTTATACAGTGGAAAAGTTGTGGGATTTTCAACCTTAAAAGGCCAATGTAATACCAGTAATGTAGACTATATAAGTAATACTATAAAACAGTTATATTCTGCATCACATTCCCTGTCATCTCTCAGAGAAATTTAGAATTAAATCAGGGTAGGCCTAAAACACAAAAAAACATTTGTAAAAAAGTATTGCTTTTCCTGTATGAGAGTTCAACAGGTTCGCTAAGGGTAGATCTGTACCCTTCTGCATAGGTACATTAGATTTCTGTTGCCCAAAGAACGGTTAGCTTGAGAACATGCAAATAAAGCTAATTTTCATCTTGTAAAAATCTTGTACATTTTCATCTTTTTGAAAAAATATCAAAATTCAGAGTTAAACTCATATTTTAAAGGATCCTAAATAAATCTGTTGAAAAGAAATGCAAAAAAATGTAAATATTTAATAAATCTTAAAAATAACTTTTTGAAAATTTGAACAAGATATTAATGTAAGCTTATCAGACAACCATGAACTCCGATATTAATGGTGATTTGACCTTTATAAAAGTTTAAGTTTTAAGATGAAACTTTAAGGTTTCATATGAACCATTATCTACGGAATGCAAATGTTGATGTAGACATCCAAGAAAAAACAGGAAATTAGTATTCATTATGACAATTTTTTTCATTAAGCTGAATATACAACGGATATATTAGGTAGAGGTATACATAAACATTAACTGGATGAAACTGAGCGGATGACGACTGATGATCAGATGTCAGAGATAATTACATCAAAGGGGGGTAACCCAGTCCAGCACATGTGGCCCGGATGGGGATTGCTAGTCAGGGGCTTTAGTTAACTGCCTGTGATACAAAGCCCTGTAGAATTTGGCTGTATTACAATGCTTGTCATTTATCATATTGCTCATGCACAGTTTGGTATCCCACTTACGATCAGACACACAACAAATGTCTGCTGAAGCCTGAAATCGTGCGGCCATTGTATACATACACGAGATCCTTTACATCTCTGATAGACAGCCGTGTGATGTAGTGCCTTATTATGTAGGATTATTATTCACTCGACCGTCCCTTGTGGCCCCTGTGATAAATCAAAAATAGAATCCATTGTGGACAAAGTAGGCGCAGACTAGAAAATTGAAATGTTTCCTCGTTGCTCTAGCCAATTCATTTCTCGTTCGATTGTGTATTACTTGGTTATGAGATTTCATTTAAAATTTTGGCAGATTATTCAAACTGTGTGTCTCCAGAAAAATTGATTTGATTTTTTTTTCTCTTGGTGGAGCATCAAACACACTATTAAAATAGAAGTCTGATGACGGCCTTAGGTCTCGTTTCTCAAATCCTGATGAGGCTAAGTAGGACAAGTTTTATAGCAAATCTTATTTAGCATAATATCCTCAAAAATATTAAAATTTGAAAGTAAAACAACATTATAGAGATTCAAAATAGCTTTCAAAAAGGTACACAGGAATACATGTACATTTGTCAATTCTTAATTATTTCTCAAAAATAAGCATTTAAAAACATGATCATGATCCATGAAGCTTATAAAACATGCAGGATTTGATCTGATGGTGCCCTAGTACTTACTTCTGCTGTTAAACCAAGAACAGGGAAAAATGGGGACCAAACATTGCTGACACACTGATTGAAGATGGAGATCTTGGAATTGTCATCGATAAACTTCTTTCTTGTATATTTAAAAAATAGATTAACCTCGCTCACTTTCTGATGCTTCCATATATGTATTTATTTTTCAATAACAAAGATATTTAATTACATTGTATTTTCAATCCTATCAAAAGTCTTCATGAATTTATTTTTAAAAATGTCAGTAGTGATGTCACATTTATGCAAACTATATACACATTAATTGATGATGTCATAGAACTGTTGTTGTTTAATTCCGTAAGGAATATCTTCATGGAATAGTTTTTTGCTCACCTACCGAAGGGCAAGTGAGCTTATGCCATGGCACGGCGTCTGTTGTCTGTCAACTTTTCCTAAAAATCACTACTTGTTATAAACGACTAAGCAGATTTTGACCAAATTTGGTCAAAAGCATCCTTAGGGATAGGGGAACAAATTTTGTATAAATGGTGGGTCTGGCCCCCCTGGGGGCTGAGGGGCTGGGCCCTATAGGGGAATTATAGCTAATTCTTTGAAATCCTTCTTCTTCTGCAGGAATGAAAGGATTTGTTCCATATTTGGTCTGAAGCATCCTTGGGGGAAGGGGAACCAATCCAGCATGCACATTTGCTTCCAGGATGGCCTAGGGTCTGGCCCCACCCTTTGAGACATAGTCCCTGGGTCATAACTTTGAAACGGTTGAGATCCCCACCCCATAACCATACATTAAATTGCTGGGCATGACAAATCTAATGCAGACATACAAGAATTGGCCTTGGTGTCTGGCATATTCCCTTGGATCTCATTTTGAGATTATTTTGCCATGATTGCTTAGATATCCAGGTGAGCAATTCAGGCCCTCTGGGCCTCTTGTTTCACATGCAATTGTGGAAATAAATACTCATATGAAATCAGTAATGTGCTGTAACAAAATGTTTAAGGTTATCTACAGTGGTGAAACCATAGGGTTACTGGGGTTTTCTTGACATTCAGACCCTCACGTACCTCCTCTATCCACTCCAATCCCTTCTCCCCACCCCACTTCCCCACTCTCTCTCTGAGTGGTGAATCCATAGAATTACAGGGGTCTTCATGACTGACCTCCAGACCCTCACATACCTCCTCTATCCACCCCCATGCACCCACTCTCGCTCTTTGAGTGGTGAATCCATAGGTTTAAAGGGGTCTTCATGACCTCCAGACCCTCACATACCTCCTCTATCCACCCCCATGCACCCATTCTCGCTCTTTGAGTGGTGAATCCATAGTTTAAAGGGGTCTTCATGGCCTCCAGACCCTCACATACCTTCCTCTATCCACCCCCATGCACCCACTCTCTTTCTTTGAGTGGTGAATCCATAGGTTTAAAGGGGTCTTCATGACCTCCAGACCCTCACATACCTTCCTCTATCCACCCCCATGCATCCATTCTGTCTCTGCCTGTCACCCCATCCCTTCCCCATCTCAACCTCGCCTTCTCTCCACCACCACTTCAACAATCTCTATCCTCACAAACCCAGCACCTAATTCCCAAAGACTTTTTTTTCTACATTTCAAGAAACTTCCTTTATCACACCTGGAACCCCATCCCCCATCATTCTCTGAATTCAGACTTGATGGACCAAGTGAAGTTCCAATCAATCATGCTTCAAATGTCAATCCTAATATTGTATATAATGCACACCATTATACTGGCCTTGGGCTTTCCACTTTACCATAGATATAAAATCTGCAAAATGGTTTAAACTCTTTAATGTTTCTTGCACAAATTTGAAGTGTTACAAGTATGTATAGCTATCAACAAGGAGCCGTTAGCACGGAATGTGTTAGTTTTATTGAGCAACAGCACATGTATTTCCAGGTTAAAATAGAGTGTATATCTCTTGAAGCATGAAACATCAATTTTGTCAAATAAACTGAAAGTGTATGCTACATTTTAATGACTTCTATGGCAACTGATGAGAAATGGAAGATAACATTAGACTTAAAATTGAAGGTATTATTTGTAAAATCCAGCGGATGAGCTGTTGCAAGTTTTCTGGGCTTGCCGTGCCAAAGTCTCCTGGGCATGCTTTAAATGGGTCTCTACAAATATTGGCACTCCCAACTGCAACTTCAAATGTCATTAAGATTTCAAACAAAACAACCAGATATTAAATGTTTCATTATCTTTAGATGTGCCATATGGCTTTTTGTTAGGTACTATAATTTTATGACATTGCTGTCTTTCCATCTATCGCAATCATGTGACACTTGTAGACGATAACAACCAGACACTGTCACACACACAAAGTACTGCGGGTGATCACCTGTACCGTTACAGATGTCAAGTCATAAAGGTTCTTGTAATAAGGTATAGAAACAAAGCCTTCAGACGACTCTGTTCAATAAATAATTAATGAAATTACAGCTTTGTCATTAAAATAATTAGTAAAACACTGTATTTTGTAGCCTGTGCTACGAATATGCTCCTAGAATACCCAATAGAATTAACCTGTCTAATCTGACATTCTGTAAGAATATCATCTTTGTTGTATTAGAGAGGATGTCAGACTACTCTTGGGTCAGATTAGACAGGTTTCATTGTAAAAACAAATTGTTTCAGTACAGATCGTGGACATGTACCTTTAATGTAATTACGAAATGACTCAGAGAATAAAAACCCCACCAAGATTATTTTGTCCAATGGGAAAGAAATCTTTATCTCCTGACAATATCGTAAAGTGTGGTACAAGATGATAAAATCTAATTAGACAGAGGGATACAGTCATGGTGAGAGTGAAATCTTAAGGATTCTTTTGATTAAACAGGAGTTCAGCAGAACTTTATTAATCTTTCCTGAAAAGGAAGTTTAAGAATGAAATTACTTTTCAATTATTTAATTGTTTTGCTATTTACAAGAAAGTACATGTCAGTGAACTTTTCTTGGTTATGTTTGAGCTAATACATGTATTTGATAAGAATTATTTTTTCTGTTTCGTGTACAGAATATAACGATGATGAATGGCATGAGGTGAAGGTCTCCCTGGACACATCCTCTGGTCATCTACAGGTGACCATAGACGGAGAGGTCCACAACAAACGTGTACGGACCTTCACATGGACACGACCTTCGGACCTCCTCGATTCTGATCTCGTGTCACCAGTCGTACGATATGGCAGTAAGTACTCATTGATCCCAATGTTGTGTAATTAATCGCTTATATGGCAATAAGCACTTACTGACCCCAATCTTTGTCCACCAGCAATACAATATGGCAGTAAGCACTTACTGACCCCAATCTTTGTCCACTAGCTATACAATATGGCAGTAAGCACTTTCTGACCCCAATCTTTGTCCACCAGCTATACAATATGGCAGTAAGCACTAACTGACCCCAATCTTTGTCCACCAGCTATACAATATGGCTGTAAGCACTTTTTTGACCTCGATCTTATATCACTGTTATACAATATACAATATTTCGATTAAACACTCATCAACCAAGATGTCATGTCATTCAATATTTCATTCTACACACTCCTCAACCCTAATTTTGTATACCCAGGCCTTCTTATTGCCATGCACATTCTTGTGTCACTGGTTATGTGATATTATGTATACTATCTGTTCCCTGCTTCATGTTACCAGTCATACCATATAGCAGTAGACAGTTCTCAAACAAAATATCTAGATAGGGCAGTAGACAGTCCTCAAACAAAATATCTAGATAGGGCCTGGTCCTCAAACAAAATATCTAGATAGGGCAGTAGACAGTCCTCAAACGAAATATCTAGATAGGGCAGTAGACAGTTCTCAAACAAAATATCTAGATAGGGCAGTAGAGTGTCCTCAAACGAAATATCTAGATAGGGCAGTAGACAGTCCCCAAACAAAATATCTAGATAGGGCCTGGTCCTCAAACAAAATATCTAGATAGGGCAGTAGACAGTCCTCAAACAAAACATCTAAATAAGGCAGCTTTAAGTACCACTAATTATTTAATTGATAGCCAATCCAATTCAATCCAACTCCCCCCTCCGACCTCGGCTCCCCTGGCCCTTTTTTCAGTTATATTCTTGAGTAGTAAATCTGGAAATTTCTTTCTCACTGGGAAGGCTCAAGTGATATTCAAGCTCTTAGGGTAAATTCTCATCATCTTGGGGTTGTTTACGTTTTGGTCTGTAAAATATGACCTACAATAAGTAGAATTACACTCACATATTAAAAAGTTCAACCTGAAGATTTCCTATCCTGGAAATACAACTGTGATAAAGGCAATAACTTGACAATGTCTTTATTGATAGGAGGATGTTACAGGCCATGCTGTGTCTGGAACTATTTTGATTTGTTTATAATTTAACGAGATATTTTTTATGGATTTATGGAGAGTTCGGATAAAAATCAATGATAAGAACGTGGTTTCCTACTGTGCAGGCGTAATTTTCTATCAGTATAATTGGATAAGGAAATAACTCGGAGGAATTTTCTAACTCTCCTATTACATTTTCTAAATGTTTCTTTTTTATACCCTAAGCAATCAATATGGATGTACATGTGTAAGTTAACATAGAACGTCGGATCAATTCCAGCCCCATGCTGATCAGCTTGGAAATGTGGTTTAATATTTCCTGTGTTACAATCATTCCAAACTTATCCCTGTACCTTTTTAATAGTGAAAAATATCTGCTGGCTTTTCAATTGAATAGAGTCCATAGATCAAATGTGTCTACAGTGTAGGATCATATACAAACTTATATCACCTTCGGCACAAATCTCTTGATCCACTCTAGTAACGATGGAATCATCATAGGAACAGATCTCTTCAGCCACTTATAGATCTTTCTAAAGGCAGGAAACACCAACCTTAGGCTCGGCATTCATTCACAAGTGGCCAACACTTATCTCAATTAAATTCATCTGTTTATCATTTTTCCTCAATGAGTCTAACAATCAGGTTCAATGAAGCTGGTACTATAGGACTTAGAAAGTGTCTGGAGATGTTTTTCAACCAAATATATGATACGTGTGAAAACAATAGACGCTGTAGGTCATACCTGTAGGACACATGCTGTAGGTCATACCTGTAGGGGTGCTTTTTCTTGCTTTGTTAATTTGGTAGTTTTGTCTCAAGTACTCAACAGTATGTGTAAGGATGCCTGTCCTCTAGATTACTTTATAAGTACCAAAACTGTAACCTAGCGTTCCTATAGCCAGACAAGATTAAACGTGGTATAAATGAAGGATCAGAAGGGGAAATAGAGGTCAGTCTTCGTAATCAAGACAAAATAATATCATATACTATATGTAAAGGGATTTTAAACTTATTTGTTCTAAAGAATCCCTTGTCAAAAGGGAGTCATTGTTGGTAAACTAAGAGGGTGGGCCTCCTGGGGCCAGAGGAGTAGGGCCTGATAGACTACAGCTTGTGTGCAGGTATAGTGATTTCAACTGAATTTGGCATAAAAGATTCCTTTAGGTCAAGAGAAATCCACATTGTATAAATGAAATGTATAGTCCTCTTGGTCAAGAAGGATGGGGCCGTATTTAAGAGAAAATAAGAATAATTCTTCCCTATTTCCAGCTCATATTTGTCCTTTGGATAGACAGATACTGTTTTTGAAATAAGTAAAGACCAGGTGAGCTATTCAGGCCCCTGGGCCTCTTTTAGACTTTATCACCACGTTTATACCCACACAGTTGGTGATAAGGTTTATTGATTTCCTAGAATTTTCTTTCGTTTTCTGCATTAAGCTCTTAGTGTATTTTGAGCTGCAAAAATGTCAGAATAGATATTTGTAATCACATCGTTTGTTGCATGATAACTTGTAATTTTCTTTGATGGTATTTTTTAAGTCTCGGGCAGTGTATAGAGGATATTTAATGGTGTCTCAGGCAGTGTATAGAGGATATTTAATGCTGTCTAAGACAGTGTATAGAGAATAATGAATGGCATCTCTGGCAGTGTATAGAGGATATTGAATGGTGTCTCAGGCAGTATATAGATTATATTTAATGGTGTCTCAGGCAGGATATTTATTGGTGTCTCAGACAGTGTATAGAGGATATTTAATGGTGTCTCAGACAGTGTATCGAGGACATTAAATGGTGTCTCAGGCAGTGTATAAAGCTATTTAATGGTGTCTCAGGCAGTGTATAGATGATATTTTAATGGTGTCTAAGACAGTGTATAAGAGATTTTGAATTGTGTCTCAGGCAGTGTAATTAGAGGATATTGAATTGTGTCTCAGGCAGTGTATAGAGGCTGTTGAATGATGTCTCAGGCAGTGTATAGAGGATATTGAATGGTGTCTCAGGAAGTGTATAGAAGCTATTTAATGGTGCCTCAGGCAGTGTATAGAAGCTATTTAATGGTGCCTCAGGCAGTGTATAGAGGATATTTTAATGGTGTCTAAGACAGTGTAAAGAGGATACTGAATGGCGTCTCTGGCAGTGTATAGAGGATATTGAATGGTGTCTCAGGCAGTGTATAGATGAAATTGAATTGTGTCTCAGGCAGTGTATAGAGGATATTTTAATGGTGTCTCAGGCAGTGTATAGAGGCTATTGAATGGTGTTTCATGCAGTGTAAAGAGAATATTTAATGGTGTCTCAGGCAGAGTATAGAGGCTATTGAATGGTGTCTCAGGCAGTGTATAGAGGATATTTAATGGCATCTCAGGCAGTGTATAGAGGATATTGAATTGTGTTTCAGGCAGTGTATAGAGGATATTTTAATGGTGTCTCAGGCAGTGTATAGAGTATATTGAATGGTGTCTCAGGCAGTGTATAGAGGATATTTAATGGTGTCTTAGGCAGTGTATAGAGGATATTGAATGGTGTCTCAGGCAGTGTATAGAGGATATTGAATTGTGTCTAAGACAGTGTATAGAGGATATTGAATTGTGTCTAAGACAGTGTATAGAGGATATTTAATGGTGTCTCAGGCAGTGTATAGATGATATTTAATGGTGTCTCAGGCAGTTTATAGAGGATATTTAATGGTGTCTCATGCAGTGTATAGAGGATATTTAATGGTGTCTAAGACAGTGTATAGAGAATAATGAATGGCGTCTCTGGCAGTGTATAGAGGATATTGAATGGTGTCTCAGGCAGTTTATAGATTATATTTAATGGTGTCTCAGGCAGTTTATAGAGGATATTTAATGGTGTCTCAGACAGTGTATAGAGGATATTTAATGGTGTCTCAGATCACATTTGAGGATACAACATTTTGTATATCTTCAATGCATAGTTTTTTTCCTACTGATAATATCTTATATTTTGCGGGTAAAAATGTTATAAATCTTGTGGTTCCAATTCTAAATTTGATCCTGATATTTTAGGTGGTGTGAGTCTTGACCAGTTTGTGGGGTGCCTACGAGACCTTATATTTGGTCGGGAGGAGGTGCGACCAGAAGAGACACATCGGGTAAAGGCCGGGTGTGTAGACCTGTGTGTCACCCATAACAAGTGTGCACAAGGCACACGCTGTATCAACCAGTACACGGACATGCATTGCGACTGCTTCGGCTCGGACAATGAGGGGAAATACTGTAACAGCACAAGTAAGTCTTCAAATCTGTCCATTCTTCTCCTTAGCATTTGATAATCCAAGACATACCGTTTAAGATGTGACGGTCTGATTGTCTTTTTTTATCAATCCCATGCTCTTACATTCAAATTTCTGTGTGTCGGTTCCTCAGGATTGCCTAAACCTAACTTACTAAAATACTGTAGTGAAAAAGTTTGAAGTTATTTACCTTTTTTTAGAATTCCGGACATTTCTTCAAGTCATACATTATGATGTTATGTATCAAGTTGTTGAAAATGTTAACATCTGTGTACTAGGTTTAACATCAAAGCATTCCACAGATCAAAACAATTTTAATTGATTTATTAATGATAACCAATAAAAAATGACATTTGTAAACTTAAATATTTTCCCTACTTTCCTACCCAAATTAAAAATCCTAGGTCAGACTACTTAAAGGGAAACATAGTTTTGATTAAAACTGGTCTAGATTTCAAACAGGATCATGTTCAATAATAAAAAGAATTATATGAAAATGTATTTGATAAATTAAAGATGCTGCATTTGCTCAATTCTTTTTAACTATATAGTCGAACCTCGTTAGCTCGAACTCTTTTAACTCGAACACCCCGTTTATCTCGAAGTATTTCTCCCGTCCCGCCAAACCTCTTCTTTATCTTAGTAAATAAAACTCTGATAATTTGAACCCTGAAAAGTCGAAAAACTTGGATACCTCGATGTAAGATATTGGTTTCAATAGCGTAAATCCAACATCAAAACATCGTCTACTGCATAATGTTGGAATTTCATTTTGTCACTTATTAATTCTTTGCTACAAATAAAACGCAAAAGTACAATATCTCGCCATTCTGTGTTTATGAACATCTTTCGTGGGTAGACTTTCATGAAATCGATGAAAATAATTTACGATAAAGCTTCAGACTGTAAACTGTACGACCTGTCAAAACAAAATTGTTCATAATAAAAAACAAACTTCATCAATGTTGATCAACAGTATTCTTTACGTACACCCAAATATACGACAGTAGGAACCGGAACATTGGTCACAAAGCGTGATAAATCACAACCTAGGACAGCTTCACGGGTTCATGTTTTTACAGGAGCCAGTATGGCTTTAAAAGAACAATACGATAATTGCTGTTGATTACATCGAGTTGAAGAGGTGTCAGGTGTCACATTTGGCTTTTATGAATCAATGTGTTACATGTACGATATAATTGGTTTGTGTGTGTTTTCATTTAAAGAATCAACTACGCGTACGCTCCATTACAGTGATTTGTTTTAGACTTGCACATTTTCATTTCCGCATTGTATAGTATGAGGTAGGAGACAGCGGGATAGTTCGATTTTTAAATGTAACACTTCAGAAGTAAAACTTAACGGACTTGCAAATACAAATGTCGACCTGGAAAGACTTTGCCAAGATCTAGACTGACCAAAAACAACAATTTAATGATAAGGCCTGTCCATATGTAATAACGAATTCACAATGTGGTCCAACCGTTTTGATCGTGATAAAGGAAAGTATGTTTTTTTCGAAAATAACTCTATTTTTGCACGTTAATGTAAAATAACATACCTGTATTTGTTATATTAATTATGTATATCATTCACCGATTGATCAATAACTGCTAGTGCTTTGTCCAAACAGCAAATTTCATACCAAATTTATGAACCCGCATAACTCGAATACTCGGATAACTCAGACGTTTTCCCACGACCCCGTCGACTTCGAAATAACGAGGTTCGACTGTATATGTATTAGGCTGAATTTTATTTTATAATTAGTGAAGAAAATAGAATAGACAGTGTTTATTTTTTTGCATCCATTTTCATCATATACAACACTGTGTCGACGTGAAAAACGCTGTTTTACTGAGAGCTTACGTGTTACAGAGACGACTGTGGTGACGCTGCGCGGTTACGAGTGGATCAAGTATCAGCTGTACCGAAGACCGAAAGACAAGATGTTGATGGATAACACACGTATCAGTCTCCAGTTCAAGGTGCGTTGTTAAACATTGGCCAGGTTTGAGGGTGATATGAAAATGTATTCACCCAAGGCCAGTTAATTGGCTTTTGCAACTTTAAAAGGACATGATGAAGTATCAACATGTCTATTATGTAATTTCTGAATGTAAACACATTGCTCATGTCTTAATAATGATACTGTATGTATATACTGTTGATCTCTCTCTCTTGCCTCGCTTTCAATTTAACCTAGCTTAATCTTAAATGACACAACTTTTATTAACAGTCTGACCGAGGGTCTGGAGTACTAATATACGCAGTAGGTGGCGCACCATACAACAGTCACCTGATTGCCTCGGTCCATGAGGGCACGGTGAGAGTCTCCATGGCATTTGGCGATGATGTCATTCAAGAGCAGATGGGAATCGGCGTGGACGATCAGAGGTGGGGTGTTCATGTGTTACTGGCCAAACTTTACAAACTGTAAATTATTTACTTTTCGTAAAGATTTATTTTTATGGATTGGATTCAATTATTTTGAATTTGAAACAATTATAAAAAAATAAAAAAATAAAAATCCAAAAATCAGTGTTAAAATATATTGGGAAACTTTTTACTTTCCCCATCAGTTAATATAAAAATAATTCTTTGGCGGAAAGCATAAATAATTTACAGTTTTCATAAGGTTAGAAACAGGATTAAGGTGTGGATGATCAGCCATAATAAACATCAATATCATCTACATACTTCAGTGACGACGATAAATCATCAATCTGTCCTTGTTGCATTTTGAAATCTCAATTCTTTTGTCGTATTCAACACTCCTGACGGATTTTATTTTTTTTCACTTATTTTTGTACTTGATGAAAATATTTTTGTATGATTAAACATTTCATTACTTTTAAAAAGTGTGTTATCATGCATGTGAATATGATTTTAAGTTAAAAAAATAATTTGGGAACACCGAATCATCTGTCTTGAGTGTAAACAAGAACTTTGTAAAATTGCTGGAAAGAGAAAATGTTTTTCGATACATTTTTGAAAATGCAAAACATGACAAAACGTGACAATATTTTTCAAACTTCATACATGAATCCTTTTCACATGCACAAGATTGAAACTTCTGTTATCGTTGATATCGACGGAGGAAGGTATAAAGATGAAGATTAAAGAATTGACATCTGCACATGTATATTAATGTTGAGCCATTTTGAACACATCCTAGTCCGTCACTTTGTGGCAGAAAATCACTTAAGAAATCAACTCTTTGGTTCCTTTCTCATGCCCCTGGTACTTAAACGCCACTGTTTATACCATCAATATATTTCAAAGTTACCGCTGTTTTTATTAACAGCCCTTTAGAAATATTTCTTGATAGACATCTAGTCCCATTTGTTGTGCCAATATTTTGCTGGATAAATGGTGGATTTTGGAATTGTCAATGCCAAAACTCTAGTTTTGAACCACCATTTGAATACCAGAACCCAACTTTGTATTTAACAACTTAACTTTAATGGCAGATGTCCCGTTAATAAATTTTCATGATACCTGAAATACAGGTGAAGTTGATGTCTGGGATTTCTAAGGAAAAATGTATAGATAGATTGTTTTTGCTCTCTGATATGTATGTTTAATTATATATCTAGAAATATCAGCAATTTATATAAGATTGAAGAAAATAGGGCATTAGCAAGTCTAGATCAAGTCACAGAGTTCTTGTTCTGCAGTGGTTATTGCTCATGATATTAAATCTTTATCTGTCACTCTGAAATGTCTTGTTTTCAGTGGTTTTTTTCTCAATACATAATTATATAAGACACAGAAATGAAATTCAATTTTACCTTTCATTTTATTTCCGTATAATTTGTTATCAAAAGCATGTTTTTTTTGGAATTTTCTTGTTTTGATGTTGTTTTTTTGTCATTCACATTGATCGTCTTCATCTCATTTTCACGCGGCCATCGATAGGAGGTTGAAAGGGTAAGTGTGAGAGGCAGGAATGTACTAGCTGAATGTACCGACAGAATGTCTACGGTTAGGGGGGTTGTCTTAGACCATCCCGGCTTACTTTCATCATGGCTACTTAAAACTTGCTACTTGTACTATTCATTTGTTTATTTTTGACTGAATCATTTCATTTTTCACATTTAAAATGTTGATTTTTGCATTTTTTCCTGGTCAACCATATTCTAACAACTCAGATTTATTTATATATTTTTTTTTTCATTTTCCTTTCTGCTTCTTTTTCTGAGACAATATGAGGTTCTTGATGCCTCTATTGCTTCAACATTTTTATTTCAAAAAATTACCTTCATCAAACATTGGTCTCATTGTTGTCATAACTCTGGGCTTGTTGCTAGGGATATATTTTATTTATCTTTCATTTGCCTGACCTTTTTCTTGAAATCAATGTCTTGGCTTAAAAAAAATATTGGTATGAAATAAATGCTTTGAATGAAGATCAGAAGCGAACAGTAGCCAGGGTTTTGCAAGGTGAACATATGAATCATAGGTGACGGATCTGGACATCTGATTTCAGCTTTTGAGAGGTTTTGGATGATCATTCTGAAAGCTTAAGATTAAAAAAAGTGAAAAGAAGATATTAATCAGAGACAAACATACCTTAACATTGAAATGCTAGAAAAACTATTACGAGAAAAACATGAAACGAATGCCTGGGTTATCTATCATACATCTGGCTACATACCTGGTGATATATCTTTTTCTGCATGTATTACTATGGATGTTGTACTATTGATACTTCTTGAGACTTTAATTGGAAACTTATACTGGTGTCGCATACCTTCGGCTATCCTTTCAGTGCATGTTGATAGTGTTCAGCGAGAATGGCATGAACTTCAGGTCCTCTTCAATGATAAAGGCATCACTTGTTCAAACATTTAACCTCAGATCCCATTATATCTTGAGGTCATAACCTTTGTTAAGGTGAGATATCCAGTTTGGTCATTTTTTAAGGCATGACATTTAAAAGATGGACCTTGTACATTACTAAGGTCATGACGTTTGAGAAGAGTACCTAGATTCTATTCATTACTGAGGTTATGACCTTTGAGAGAACTATCTTTGTATCTATTCATTACTAAGGTCATGACCTTTGAGAAGAGTACCTAGATTCTATTCATAACTGAGGTTATGACCTTTGAGAGAACTATCTTTGATTCTATTCATTACTGAGGTCATGACCTTTGAGAAGAGTACCTAGATTCTATTCATTACTGAGGTCATGACCTTTGAGAGAACTATCTTTGATTCTATTCATTATTGAGTTCATGACCTTTGAGAGGGGGACCTTGGATTGTGTTCATCATTGAGGTCATGACCTTTGAGAGAGAGAGACCTTGGATTGTGTTCATCACTGAGGTCATGACCTTTGAGAGGGGGACCTTTGATTTCATTTATTACTGAGGTCATGACCTATTAGAGGGGGACAGTGGATTCTATTCATTACTGAGGTCATGACCTTTGAGAGGAGGGCATCAGATTTTATTCATTACTGAGGTCATGACCTGTTAGAGGGGGACCTTAGATTCTATCCCAATTGAGGTCTTGACCTTTGAGAAGTTGACCTTCAATTTCATTCAAAATGGAGGTCATGACCTTTGAGAGTGGGAGCTAGGATTCTGATTGTTGCTGTGGACAGGACCTTTGAAAAGAAGGAACTTTAGAACTTGTTGAATGATGTGTTCTTGAGCTTAATGAGGAAGAGACCTTTGATTTATTCAAAGCTGAGCTTAAATTATAACCAAGTAGAAAACAAGATTTCAATGACCTTGGATCTTAAATAATGTTGCGTGATTGACCTTGGTAATGGAGATCCATTTTAAATGTTTAATGCTAAGGGCGTGATTGTTTGGTACCTTAATTTTGTGAAATAAGGACTTCAGATCCTGTTTGATGCCAGGGAACTGCCCTTTGTGATAAACATTAGATCATGTTTAATGGTAGGGACTTGCCGTTTGTGAGAGAAGGCTAGTGTTCAAGGTCATACACTTATGACAATGACCTTGGATACTAACCAATGCTGCATGATTGACCTTCGTTATGGAGATTCATTATGAATGTTGAATGCTAAGGGCATGACTGTTTTGAAAGCTGAACTTGGGAGCTATTTGTGTGTTGTGAAACTCACATAAAAACCTCAATAATAAGACAGCATGGTATTATCTTCCTTTAAACTATTTATTCAGAGGTGATTTACAACTCATTATGAAGATTTTTATTTTCATTTAATGATCATTTCTGTTCAGTATGTAATGAATGTAAAATATTGATAAACAGATTGAAAGCTCCCAAACAATTGTTATTATTTATCTCAGAGTTACCGGTACTTGTATTTTCAACAAGAGCAACACACATTGTCCTTAATCCTCCTAAAACCAGTGTGTAAAACTGATCAGAATCGGTGTGTTGGCTAGGTTCAGTGGATTATCAAGTATGAAAATTGAACTTTAATATTCCCATCACTTATTTCTATATATCCTGAATGTTCATGTTGCTTGTCTGTCCGAGATCAGCTAACAGCTCGGCTATAATAGATGTTTTGAGATACTAACTGTGATGAAGAACAACATGTTTCACCCGACTCCATTAATTCCTTTTAACTGTGAATGTACTGTTAATCTTGTTTAAACTGGACAGGACATCAAGACCAATCCTCCTGTTGAGAAAAGGTTGATTTTCAGATCAAGTTTAGTTTGGATAATATATATTCATACTGTTGTACCAAATTCATTGTTTAGTATATTAGAGGTCTCTTGATACATATACATGGAGACAAACAGTTTTATGCAAGCCGCTTTTTTAATTAGGAGACCACCATTTTCTCAGCGTCATAAAGCAGTTAACTAAATAATATCAATTCTCTATTAAGAGACTAGCACTGTTAAGGGACCTTCCCTTATTAACACCGATTTGACTGTTTAAGGTAAAACCTTGATATAATGTCCCTAGTTTGATTTACCACCTCACTTACTTCTAAAATGTTTCAAGGTCTTCTTTCCCTTTTTTTTCACCTTTTTTATAAATCTAGCTCAACGTTATGTTGCCAAACATTTTATAACGACAAAATTAATCTTGACAATTGGTGGCAGTATAAGGAGGTTTTATGTTTATTTATTGGTAAAGCTGTGAGGCACAGTTGATTGTCTGGTTTATACAGGAATCTGGATTTTAAATAGGGTTTGACTTTAATGTATATTACCTGTAAGTAGTCTCTTGTTGACTTTTATATGAATCCATTCCATAATCTTAACAATTATACGTAGTGATATTAAGATAAATCTTTTGTTATTGTAAAAAATTGGTCTTTTGTACAGTAACTAAATTTCTCTTGTTCAGGTTCTTAAGTATAATAAAACCCTTGTCTATCACTTATTGCAAAGGAAAACATTCAATCCACGACTTTAATGATATTTTTTAAATGACCTTTGCCCTTGCATAATTTAGGTGGCACAATCTGACCATTGTCCACAGCCCCGTGGAGGTGAACTTCCTACTGGACGGTGAGTCACACAGGCACTCCCTTGACCCACAAAACTTCCACCTCAGCTTTGACCCACAGATCTACTTTGGAGGAGGAGACAACTTTGTTACAACACAGGGTAAGCATGTTGGAGTTAGCTCCCTTAGACTCTAAATTTCTTACCAGGTATCTTCATGACTTTCTAATTAAAATAAGCATTTAATACATATTTGTTCCAGAGAAAAGACAGTTGTTTAATGTCCTATTCAAATGATAAAAGAAGATCAAGAATTCTGTCCAATTAATTACTTTTTTGGTAGCTTCTGTTTCATGTTAGTTGAACCAGCCACAGGTATCAGGAATATTAAATGAGGAAACTCTTGTAGCCTTTCACATTCAGTCAAACATAAATTATCAACCTGGGGAAAAGCTAATTGACCTCAAGTTTTCTATGTTAATGTATTCTTTACTATTTTAAAGCATCTATTATTATCCAGAAAAAGATATCAAGTTTTGTTTTTTGAAGTTATGTTTTGATTTTGTTTTCACATACAGTAAATGCTAAATGTTTCATCACTGTCGGGTCAATATATTTCATACATGATCTGTGTGGCTATATATGACATCTTTGTCAGTACTGCATTATGTGACAGCTCAAAATAAACTCCACACTTTGTTTGTACAGGGTTACAGGTCACACAGAACTTTGTTGGGTGTCTCAAAAACGTTTATGTCAATGATATATCGCTTCTACCTCGTCTGGTGGAAGAAGACCCTCGGACCCAACTCAAAGGGGGAACTATGCCTCAACAGGGCTGTCGCAAGGTCAAGGACATTCCTATGACATTCCCTAAATCGGGAACAATGTTACTGTTTGACGGGTACGGAGGTCAGGATCTCACCGTGGAGTTAGAGTTCCGCACTGTCAGACAGGATGCTGTACTGCTGTACTTCAATCTTCTCTCACCCGGAAATGTGGATACAGGGAATCTGGAGGTAGGCTACCATAACTAAGACTGGTTTTACAGAATTTTCTTATACTAGTTATAGGATAGGTATTGATGTTACAGTTGATGGTATGAGTAATTATTGATTTTACAGGTGAAGGTGATAGTAATTATTGATTTTACAGGTGAGGGTAATAGAAGTTATTGATTTATCAGATGAGGGTGATATGTATTGATTTTACAGGTGAGGGTGATATGTATTGATTTTACAGGTGAGGGTGATATGTATTGATTTTACAGGTGAGGGTGATAGAAGTTATTGATTTATCAGATGAGGGTGATATGTATTGATTTTACAGGTAAAGGTGATAGTAATTATTGATTTTACAGGTGAGGGTGATAGTAACTATTGGTTTTACAGGTGAGGGTGATAGAAATTATTGGTTTTACAGGTTTACAGGTGAGTGTGATAGTAATTATTGGTTTTACAGGTGAGGGTGATAGTAATTATTAGTTTTACAGGTGAGAATGATAGAAGTTATTGAATTTACAGACGAGGGTAATAGTAGTTATTAATTTTACAAGTGTACATGTATGTGAGAGTATTTAAAAGTGATTTATGATTTTACAGGTTTGGGTACGGAATGGACAGCCCCTTTTACACTACGTCTCATCTCTTAGCAACGGGAGCCACACAAGGAACACCACAGTAGCAATGGTTGTCAATAACAACCGCTGGCACACACTGCGCTTAGAATTCAAGGCAGGGTAGGTACCACTACATCTCAGACGGAATGCTCAGTGCAGACATTTACATACATACAGGTTAATACTGTAGTTACTGAAAACAAAGCTGTGGAATGCAGTTTTTTGTATGGGATAAGGATTCCAATAATTTTATTGTTCCCATGGTCTGATAAATTGAAACAATTGACATTTTAAAGAGTCAATTGTTCCTGTGTAGCAGACTGGAGTACACTGGGCAATGAATTCTATGTGCACAAGTTTAGAAATCTTCAATGATTTTAGAATTAAGAATTGTTATGTATGATTTTACATTAGAAAAAGACATGTTTCAGGATGGCCAAGGTGCGTATTGGGAGTCGGTCAGTTGTTCTAGAGGGCGTTGGGGAACCAATCTACGTCAGTGGTGCAATCATCGTTGGCTTTGTCCCAAAAATTTATACAGGTAAGCAGGTCCTTTGATCTCCAGGCAGAAACTCTAAAGTTGATCGTGTCATGTGACCATGTTATTTAGCGTCGAGGCCTCTTATATCTAGTTATTACCACCTGGATTTACATTACCTTATAGAGAAGTGATCGTTGAAATTTAAATATTTATTTATAAAACATGTCTTTAGTTGTCTCTCAAAACAAATTTAACTTTGTATTTTAGAAAACATTGGATTTGTTGGATGCATTCGAAACCTAAAACTCCAGAATGAGACCATTGATCCAATCAAGTTGATGGACAATCGTGATGTTGTGGACGGAGTGTTTCTGGATGGCTGTAACCTAGTTGACCATTGTCGCTATGGGCCACCATGTCAGCATGGTGGTCAGTGTTTGGCCGACTGGGATGGTATTTCCTGTAACTGTGAAGCCACCTCTTACTCCGGAAAAACCTGCCATTTCTGTAAGTTTTTACAATCTCCCATTGTCAAGGTCTATATATGACTGAGGCTGTTGATGAACACTGGTCAAACCAGCCATCTCTGATAGTAATTCTCCTTGACTGAGTGCAGCATGTTCAGTCAGTGTCAAAATGAAGGATAAATTTTTCAGTTTATCCATTGATGGATTATAATCAAATAGTTAGCTCAGTTTGTAAGTATTTATATCATAAATTATTTTCGTGACTGCATTATATTATAATTTTGATCCAGAAATTAAAATTAAAAAGAGAGATAATTCAGTAGATTTTCATGGAAGAAAAAAAGGAAGATAATTTTTAGAATCCTGTCTGATATTGAGAAGTATACGGGTATGACTGACCAGGATATTTGTTACAGCGCGATACAAACAGACATGTGACGAATACTACCAGGCGGGGTACACCGAATCAGGGGTCTACCTCTTGGACTTAGATGGGCAGGGACCAATGGAGCCCCATCATGCCCAGTGTGAAATGGGCCACACGACCCTAGACCCACAAGGAGGCCATGACGTCACTGGGGCTACTGTCGTAGAACACAATCTTGCTCCTTATACACCAATTCGCGACCCTGAACTTGGTGAACTCAAGAAAGTGTTGTCATACAGGTATTGTTTTTGTACAATTATACAGCTATGCTATACTATACTGCACTGTCATATCTAATTTGAGGTCAGAGGTCATTAACATTTTCACTCCTATACATGTACACTTCCTATGACTGACCAGGCACAGTTAGGTAATTGACAGAAGAATATACAGATCGATTAAAATGAAGAAATTTAATTTACGGAAGTTGTATATTTATATATATAGTTAAACCTACTTGATAGACCACCTCTAATGAGAGAACACCTGAATCAAGAGGCCGTTTTCAAATTTGCCGTCACAGTTATTTTCATGTTGACTAAACCTGTAAGGGACCAGCTTCGATAAAGGACCAATTCATGGACTTCTTTAAAGAGGCTGGTCGGGGAAAAAATTACAAAATAAATGGGTCTAAATGCGTTCACTGGCCTTCCAAAAGTTATACCTCGGCAATATGATGGTCGAGTTCTACTTGCAATGTCCAGTTTTGACCACTGAAATCCCGGGGAAGCCCCGCGTAAATTTAGCGCAGATCTATTTATATATGTCACGTGGTTGTTTCGAAAGTGAGGCAATAAAGATAACAACAATAGCACGCCGTCTATCAGCCATGTCGGACTCAACTAGCGAACAAGACAGCAATACTATACGTAAATAATTGTTTTCAAAGGTCATGTATGATGCAAGTGTAGTATTCCTACCTATATGTTGTTGTTATATATAACAGTATTGATGCCTTGTGCCTGTCATGACTTTTGCATGCATCTTTTTCTTTCGCCGCGATGTTTACATTTGACCTCGTTGATGTCGCGCATGCGGTAAAATTACATCACTGATCTGGGTCAATTGAGAGTTTTAGACTGTCAGTTGACGATTTAGGATTTCTTTAATATGATTATAATTTTTACTCTTAAGGAGTGAATTTCAGCAAAATTTGAATAGGTATATTTCATAAGAAGGTATTTTAAACATGTGTATGCCATTTTAGCAAATATGACATTTTTTCCCCGACCAGCCCCTTTAAGGTGATCTCTGAATAAAGGTTTACTGTAAAGTACAAACTAGCCTTTCATGGTTGTAATACAATAGGTTATTATATAAGATAATATCGGAAAAGGGGATTTCGTACTGAAACAAAGTCATTTTTATTGAAAGGAAATATGTGTTAATTAAACAGATGTAAAGCTATCTGATATATTCTTATCTAATTGTCTATTTTTATATTTCTTTCCAACAGAGAGATGAATCATGAGATTCTCCTAAAGCTGACTAGGATGTCTGATCAGTGTCAACAATATGTGGAGTATAGCTGTTACCGTGCTCCTATCAGGTCAGTATAGCTGTTATCGTACTCCTATCAGGTCAGTATAGCTGTTATTGTGCTCCTTCCAGGTCAGTATAGCTGTTACATCATTCCTATCAGGTCAGTATAGCTGTTACCGCTTTCCTATCAGATCAGTATAGCTGTTACCGCTCTCCTATTAGGTCAGTATAGCTGTTACCGCTTTCCTATCAGATCAGTATAGCTGTTATCCCGCTCCTGTGAGGTCAGTATCATTCCTATCAGGTCTGTATAGCTGTTACCATGCCCATGTTCGGTCAGTATAGCTGTAACCGCTTACCTATCAGATCAGTATAGCTGTTCCCCTCTTCTATCAGGTCACTATAGCTGTTACCACGCTCCTGTTAGGTCAGTGTAGCTGCTCACATATTCCTGTCAGGTCAGTCTAGCTGTTACCGCTCTCCTATCAGATCAGTATAGCTGTTACCGCTCTTCTATCAGGTCAGTATAGCTGTTACCACACTCCTGTCAGGTCAGTATAGCTGTTACCGCTCTCCTGTCAGGTCAGTATAGCTGTTACCGCTCGCCTATCAGGTCAGTATAGCTGTTACCGCTCTCCTATCAGATCAGTATAGCTGTTACCGCTCTCCTATCAGGTCAGTATAGCTGTTATTGTGCTCCTGTTAGGTCAGTATAGCTGTTACCGCTCTCCTATCAGATCAGTATAGCTGTTACCGCTCTCCTATCAGGTCAGTATAACTGTTACCGCACTCCTGTCAGGTCAGTATAGCTGTTTCCGCTCTCCTATCAGGTCAGTATAGCTGTTACCGCACTCCTGTTAGGTCAGTATAGCTGTTACCGCTCTCCTATTAGGTCAGTATAGC
The DNA here is from genome assembly GCF_002113885.1 of Mizuhopecten yessoensis. Taxonomy (NCBI): domain Eukaryota; kingdom Metazoa; phylum Mollusca; class Bivalvia; order Pectinida; family Pectinidae; genus Mizuhopecten; species Mizuhopecten yessoensis. The sequence goes on along the minus strand of NW_018408911.1, from coordinate 617,534 downwards.
TGTTACCGCACTCCTGTCAGGTCAGTATAGCTGTTTCCGCTCTCCTTTCAGGTCAGTATAGCTGTTACCGCACTCCTGTTAGGTCAGTATAGCTGTTTCCGCTCTCCTATTAGGTCATTATAGCTGTTACCGCTCTCCTATCAGGTCAGTATAGCTGTTATCGCTCTCCTGTCAGGTCAGTATAGCTGTTACCGCTCGCCTATCAGATCAGTATAGCTGTTTCCGCTCTCCTATCAGGTCAGTATAGCTGTTACAATGCTCCTGTCAGTTCAGTATAGCTGTTACCGCTCTCCTGTTAGGTCAGTATAGCTGTTACCGCTCTCCTATCAGGTCAGTATAGCTGTTTCCGCTCTCCTGTCAGGTCAGTATAGCTGTTACAATGCTCCTGTCAGGTCAGTATAGCTGTTACCGCTCTCCTGTTAGGTCAGTATAGCTGTTACCGCTCTCTTATCAGGTCAGTATAGCTGTTATTGTGCTCCTGTTAGGTCAGTATATCTGTTACCGCTCTCCTATCAGCTAGGTCAGTATAGCTGTTATTTTGCTCCTGTTAGGTCAGTATAGCTGTTACAGCACTCTTGTCAGGTCAGTATAGCTGTTACCGCTCTCCTGTCAGGTCAGTATAGCTGTTTCTGCTCTCCTGTCAGGTCAGTATAGCTGTAACCATGCTCCTGTCAGGTCAGTATAGCTGTTACCATGCTCCTGTTAGGTCAGTACAATTACTTATACCGAAGTGTTGTTTATCTCTTAAACATCTTGGGTCTGCTGCAAAGATTAATCCCAAAGCCTCTTGATTATAAAACAGGGAGCTGTTACCATGCTCCTTTGAGGTCAGTATAGCTGTTACCATGCTCCTGTTAGGTCAGTATAGCTGTTACAATGCTCCTGTAAGGTCAGTGTAGCTGTTGTCATGCTCCTGTTAGGTCAGTATAGCTGTTACCATGCTCCTGTTAGGTCAGTATAGCTGTAATCACGCTCCTGTTAGGTCAGTGTAGCTATTATCATGCTCCTGTCAGGTCAGTATAGCTGTTACCATGCTCCTGTTAGGTCAGTATAGTTGTTACCGCGCTCCTGTTAGGTCAGTATAGCTGTTACCATGCTCCTGTTAGGTCAGTATAGCTGTTATCACGCTCCTGTTAGGTCAGTGTAGCTGCTTACATATTCCTGTCAGGTCAGTATAGCTGTTATCGTGCTCCTACCAGGTCAGTATAGCTGTAATCACGCTCCTACCAGGTCAGTATTGCTGCTTCCATGTTCCTGTCAGCCCAGCAGTTTGTGTTGTAAGAAGAATTCAAAATTGTTTCGTATTTTTCTGACTATTTTCTTGTCCAATTACTTATACCGAAGTGTTGTTTATCTCTTAAACATCTTAGGTCTGCTGCAAAGATTAATCCCAAAGCCTCTTGATTATGACTGGGAGCTAATCTTCTTAGCTTCTTATCATGATATTAATATTCTTTATAACTTTTCTGCACATTTCTGAGGATCATTTATTTCACTCCCTAAAAAGCCATTAATCTGTGGTTGTCTTTGTATAGACCTAGAGGGAATAACACAAATTTAGCAGGAAAGTTAATTTTTATGAACTGCATACACAAGAAATATTTGGTGAAATTCCCTACCATAAAGCTAAAAGTATTTACTTTGACAGACTTGGAGACTTGACATTCTTCAGGGCAGCTAGTGGGCAAGTTGTGGAATCCATTGGCACAGATACCCCAGGACACTGTGCCTGTGCCCTAGGCAACCAGTGTCCAGCCAATGGTTGTATGTGTGATAGAGGTAACTATGGCAACAGTTCACTATGTTAATATAAAATTTTATAGATCCCTTATTCGAAACTATTGAACTTTCATCTGTCATTTCATAAATAATAAATCCACTGTAATAAGTGATAGTTGGTCTGTCTCCAATATACAATCGCTTTGATTTAATGATTTTTTTTTCTTCTCGAAAATGTATACTGTCCAGCATACCAGTCACAAGGTAGTCACTGTAAAGATATAGAAATGTGGATTGTGTTGGACCTATTCTTCCACCGAATATAAAACCATCCGGACCAATTGTTGATTACATGATACAGATGGAGATTGCAAAAAACTTCATAATATAAATCAATTCATGAGGAAATTTAATCTCAAATGCATATATCTCCCAAGTCTGTTTATTTGTGGAATTAAAATTCCCATGACAAAATTGTTTGAAAAACAGGTGGAAAACAAGAGACACTTTTAAAGTACAAAACAATAGGCAACTTTTAAGCACAGTTATAAGACCATGGACAATTTAAAGAACATTTGCAAAACAAAAATATTCAATATTCAAGTAATTAACAGAATTTTTACTGTTTATGTTCATTGTCATCTTTTTTTCCCACAGCAAAATCCTCGGTGGTAGTCGACAAGGGAGATAACTCCGTCAAAGCACAGTTGCCCATCACTGAACTGACAATCTTAAACAAAAGAGGAGGATCTTCAAAGGGGACCGCAAACATCACACTGGGACCCCTCAAGTGTTGGGGAAGTAGTAAGTATCCTTGTGGAGAAAATCTGAACTGTCAGTTCAGCTGAAGGCTGTATATATGAATAGATATTTAAATACATATTGGTTATACTTGATATATACCAATATGTAGTCAAATATCCATTCATATAATAATTGTGTTTTTGTAAAAGTTTCCTCGATAAAAAAAACCACAAATTGCTATCTTTCTGTGACCAACATTTTCTGTTGCGGGGGACAGTGGGCCAGTGCAATACTTTCCCTTACCAGGTAATATGATTTCAAGTCCCAAACTTTGACAATATTTTTTGTACATTAATTAAAAAGTTGACAAAATCCTGAAATTATTTTAAGATTAACAATATCATTGTTTTTCCCTGCAAAGAACATATTGATTTGAGGATGTATGTGGCAGCTGTGTTCTCAAATGACTATTTTTAATGTAAAAATCAAATCTCAAGTAAGTTATTTTGTACTAAACATATGAAGAAACACTGTATTTGCTCTAATAGTGACATTTTTTTCCACAGATGACAACAAACTGGACCACGCTGTGACGTTTACTGCACAAATGGCCCACATCGTTCTGCAGCCGTGGACGTCATTTGACCTACGATTCAGCTTCCGTACCCACCAACAGAGTGCTGTGCTTCTACACCAGAGTCCGCAGTTCAATAACTCAAACATGTTCAGTATAGAACTTCTTACAGGTAAGAAATACAAGACATAATAAATTATTTGTTGTCTTTTTTGAAGAACAATTTTGTTTTCCCAAATTCTAAATTCAAATCTGCCTCAGACCGTTGTTGCTTTTTTCTACCCAGAAAAGAATATCACAGGTCAGATTCTTTTGCTTTGAATCCTATCCAATTCTGGTAATGAACTGTGAAAAGCTCTAGGATTATCAAGACAAGAAAATTGGAAAATGTAATATATTGTTACTTTAATGAATAGCAAATTACTTAAAACGAATGCATTCCGATATTTCTGACAAAATTCTTCTTATTTTCAGCCAAGGCTTTGCGCTTTTTCTTTGTGATAAATGATGTGGAATTTGTATCGGACATTCAGACGAATGAACCCCTAAACACTGGCGCGTGGAAACAGATTCGTGTTGAGCGTAGTCAACATGATATCCGATGTAGTGTAGCTCGTGAGCAACGAATCGTCACCATCCCAGAGATCTGGACATCAGACGATGCCATCTTCTCTGGACTCCTGTATCTGGGAGGCCTGCCAGGGTAAGGAATCTCTTACTGGTGGCAGGCAGAGTTATGGCCCCTTGTACAATCCAAACACTACTGGTGGCAGGCATAGTTATGGCCCCTTGTACAATCCAAACACTACTGGTGGCAGGCAGAGTTATGGTCCCTTGTACAATCCAAACACTACTGGTGGCAGGCAGAGTTATGACCCTTTGTACAATCCAAACACTACTAGAGCCTGTTCCTTTATGCAAAACAACCGGTTTGTCTGGTTTTTAGCTCACCTGGCACGAAGTGCCAAGTGAGCTTATGCCGTGGCGCGGCATCCGTCGTCCGTCCGTCGTCCGGCGTCCGTCCGTCGTCAATATTTTACTTTAAACGACTTCTTCATAATAACCGAAAGGCCTAGGGTGTCGATATTTGGCCAGAAGCAAACTAGGATAAAGGGCTACAAAGTTTGTTAAAATTAATGACCTTGACCCATTTTCAAGGTCACAGGGGTCAAATATGTTAAAAACTTTCAACATTTTCTTCTCGATAACCAAACTGCCCAGGGAGATGATATTTTGCCAGTAGCTTGCTTGGGTGAAGGGCTACCAAATTTGTTCAATTGAATGACCTTCAATTATATTCAAGGTCACAGGGGTCAATTGTCTTAAAATAACTTTAAACAACTTCCTCTCAATAACCAAAATGCCCAGGGTGATGATATCTGGCCAGTAGCATGCTGAGATGAAGGGCTACAAATTTTGTTCAAATGTATGACCTTCACCCATATTCAAGGTCACAGGGGTCAAATATGTTAAAAACTTTAAACAACTTCCTCTCAATAACCAAAATGCCCAGGGTGATGATATCTGGCTAGTAGCATGCTGAGATGAAGGGCTACCAATTTTGTTCAAATGTATGACCTTCACCCATATTCAAGGTCACAGGGGTCAAATATGTTAAAAACTTTAAACAACTTCCTCTCAATAACCAAAATGCCCAGGGTGATGATATCTGGCTAGTAGCATGCTGAGATGAAGGGCTACCAATTTTGTTCAAATGTTTGACCTTCACCCATATTCAAGGTCACAGGGGTCAAATATGTTAAAAACTTTAAACAACTTCTTCTCAATAACCAAAATGCCCAGGGTGATGATATCTGGCCAGTAGCATGCTGAGATGAAGGGCTACAAATTTTGTTCAAATGTATGACCTTCACCCATATTCAAGGTCACAGGGGTCAAATNAATAACCAAAATTCCCAGGGTGATGATATTTGGCCAGTAGCATGCTGAGATGAAAGACTACAAAGTGTGTTCAAATGAATGACCTTCAC
>NW_018408911.1:566676-611969 GCF_002113885.1 Mizuhopecten yessoensis | reverse complement strand
ATATTCAAGGTCACAAGGAGCAAATATGTTCAAAATATTTAAACAACTTGTTCTGAATAACCAAAAGGCTCAGGATGTTGATATTTAATCAGTAGCATGCTGGGATCAAGGACTACTATGTTTGTTAAAGTGAATGACTTTGACTTATATTCAAGGTCACAGGGGTCAAATTTGTAAAATCTTAAAACGACTTCTTCTGAATAACCATGGGTCCCAGGATGTTGATACTTTGCAAGTTGCATCCTGAGATAAAAGGCTATAAAATGTGTTCAACATAATGACTTTGTTCGACTTTCAATCACAGGGGTGAAATGTTTAAAAAAACAAAAATGGGACTTTTGAATGAATTTTAATCATAAATTCTGATATTTTGCCTGTAGCTTTATTTTAGATCACTTTTAAGGTTACAAGTGTGAGATTTATACCAGGTGAGCGATGCAGGCCCATTGGGCCTCTTGTAATTGTAACATTTTTGGGGTATAAATCCTGACCGACCTGCAATCGTTTATGCAGGCCTTGCAAGGCTTTGTCAAGGCTCGCCTGATAGCAGCATTAGATTACTAGGTCTGACCTTATTTCATAAACGAACAACTCTGGTTCAATCGGTTCAATCATTTGGATCGCAATAAACGAAAGCAGTCAAGGTGGCAGGCAGAGTTATTGCCCTTGGTACAACCTAATTATTACAATGTAGCTTTCCAACTAGTGCAGGATTTTCATTAAGTATTAATACAAAGCAACTGCTTTGTTGGGATGAGAACATGATAGTGTTTTAAGATAGAATGCTCCATAAGGGTTTGTTTGAGCAGATTTGACTGTATGAATCATCCATCTTATCAAGGAGTTAATCCAACACTCCAGTAAATCAATGGCAGTGTAAATAGCTTATCGTTGTATTTGTTTGATTTAATATTGGAAATTGCTTCAATTTTTGGATAAATACTTTCTCGCAATAATTAACATGGCGAGCGTATTGTAACAATCTGTTTCTGGCAAATGTTTATGAAAATGGAAAATAAGAATTTGAAGGGTATGTATATCTTTTTGTAATATTTTCTGATACACTGTTTTATTGTAACACTTGTTCTTTCTGTGTTTTTGTTGTGATATCATTTTATTTATCACTAAAAAAGAATAAAGACAGCTTACTAAGGTCAAAGGTCACACGTTCAGTGTTTTCTACCCTGAATCTTGTATTATGAATAAAGAAATATTCTGGTGTAATTCTTTGATTCCCAAAGGAGATGTTTGAGATATTGTATGATGTGTTTATACTTCCACAGGGAGATGTTTGAGGAGACCCCGGGACTGGTGGGGTGTGTACGTGGTATGGTTTACAACGGTGTTCATCATGATCTCACAAGCGAAACTGATCCCAGGTATGATAACTATTTACTTACCCACCATTTAATAACTTGTCTCTGACCCCAGATGTTATAACTAACCTTTGACATCAGGTTTGGTTACTATTTATTAACCTATCATATGATAACTTGTCTCTGACCCCAGATGTTATAACTAACCTTTGACATCAGGTTTGGTTACTATTTATTAACCTATCATATGATAACTTGTCTCTGACCCCAGATGTTATAACTAACCTTTGACATCAGGTTTGGTTACTATTTACTAACCTATCATATGATAACTTGTCTCTGACCCCAGATGTTATAACTAACCTTTGACATCAGGTTTGGTTACTATTTACTAACCTATCATATGATAACTTGTCTCTGACCCCAGATGTTATAACTAACCTTTGACATCAGGTTTGGTTACTATTTACTAACCTATCATATGATAACTTGTCTCTGACCCCAGATGTTATAACTAACCTTTGACATCAGGTTTGGTTACTATTTACTAACCTATCATATGATAACTTGTCTCTGACCCCAGATGTTATAACTAACCTTTGACATCAGGTTTGGTTACTATTTACTAACCTATCATATGATAACTTGTCTCTGACCCCAGATGTTATAACTAACCTTTGACATCAGGTTTGGTTACTATTTACTAACCTATCATATGATAACTTGTCTCTGACCCCAGATGTTATAACTAACCTTTGACATCAGGTTTGGTTACTATTTACTAACCTATCATATGATAACTTGTCTCTGACCCCAGATGTTATAACTAACCTTTGACATCAGGTTTGGTTACTATTTACTAACCTATCATATGATAACTTGTCTCTGACCCCAGATGTTATAACTAACCTTTGACATCAGGTTTGGTTACTATTTACTAACCTATCATATGATAACTTGTCTCTGACCCCAGATGTTATAACTAACCTTTGACATCAGGTTTGGTTACTATTTACTAACCTATCATATGATAACTTGTCTCTGACCCCAGATGTTATAACTAACCTTTGACATCAGGTTTGGTTACTATTTACTAACCTATCATATGATAACTTGTCTCTGACCCCAGATGTTATAACTAACCTTTGACATCAGGTTTGGTTACTATTTACTAACCTATCATATGATAACTTGTCTCTGACCCCAGATGTTATAACTAACCTTTGACATCAGGTTTGGTTACTATTTACTAACCTATCATATGATAACTTGTCTCTGACCCCAGATGTTATAACTAACCTTTGACATCAGGTTTGGTTACTATTTACTAACCTATCATATGATAACTTGTCTCTGACCCCAGATGTTATAACTAACCTTTGACATCAGGTTTGGTTACTATTTACTAACCTATCATATGATAACTTGTCTCTGACCCCAGATGTTATAACTAACCTTTGACATCAGGTTTGGTTACTATTTACTAACCTATCATATGATAACTTGTCTCTGACCCCAGATGTTATAACTAACCTTTGACATCAGGTTTGGTTACTATTTACTAACCTATCATATGATAACTTGTCTCTGACCCCAGATGTTATAACTAACCTTTGACATCAGGTTTGGTTACTATTTACTAACCTATCATATGATAACTTGTCTCTGACCCCAGATGTTATAACTAACCTTTGACATCAGGTTTGGTTACTATTTACTAACCTATCATATGATAACTTGTCTCTGACCCCAGATGTTATAACTAACCTTTGACATCAGGTTTGGTTACTATTTACTAACCTATCATATGATAACTTGTCTCTGACCCCAGATGTTATAACTAACCTTTGACATCAGGTTTGGTTACTATTTACTAACCTATCATATGATAACTTGTCTCTGACCCCAGATGTTATAACTAACCTTTGACATCAGGTTTGGTTACTATTTACTAACCTATCATATGATAACTTGTCTCTGACCCCAGATGTTATAACTAACCTTTGACATCAGGTTTGGTTACTATTTACTAACCTATCATATGATAACTTGTCTCTGACCCCAGATGTTATAACTAACCTTTGACATCAGGTTTGGTTACTATTTACTAACCTATCATATGATAACTTGTCTCTGACCCCAGATGTTATAACTAACCTTTGACATCAGGTTTGGTTACTATTTACTAACCTATCATATGATAACTTGTCTCTGACCCCAGATGTTATAACTAACCTTTGACATCAGGTTTGGTTACTATTTACTAACCTATCATATGATAACTTGTCTCTGACCCCAGATGTTATAACTAACCTTTGACATCAGGTTTGGTTACTATTTACTAACCTATCATATGATAACTTGTCTCTGACCCCAGATGTTATAACTAACCTTTGACATCAGGTTTGGTTACTATTTACTAACCTATCATATGATAACTTGTCTCTGACCCCAGATGTTATAACTAACCTTTGACATCAGGTTTGGTTACTATTTACTAACCTATCATATGATAACTTGTCTCTGACCCCAGATGTTATAACTAACCTTTGACATCAGGTTTGGTTACTATTTACTAACCTATCATATGATAACTTGTCTCTGACCCCAGATGTTATAACTAACCTTTGACATCAGGTTTGGTTACTATTTACTAACCTATCATATGATAACTTGTCTCTGACCCCAGATGTTATAACTAACCTTTGACATCAGGTTTGGTTACTATTTACTAACCTATCATATGATAACTTGTCTCTGACCCCAGATGTTATAACTAACCTTTGACATCAGGTTTGGTTACTATTTACTAACCTATCATATGATAACTTGTCTCTGACCCCAGATGTTATAACTAACCTTTGACATCAGGTTTGGTTACTATTTACTAACCTATCATATGATAACTTGTCTCTGACCCCAGATGTTATAACTAACCTTTGACATCAGGTTTGGTTACTATTTACTAACCTATCATATGATAACTTGTCTCTGACCCCAGATGTTATAACTAACCTTTGACATCAGGTTTGGTTACTATTTACAAACTTTCATATGATAAGTGGTCTCTGACCCCAGATGTGATAACTAACCTTAGACCCATGGTATGCTAACTAACCACTGACCCTATAGATTTGATAACTAACATCTAACCTCCTAACTCAGGTATGATAACTAACCTCCTACCTCAGGTTTGATAAATTCTCCTTGATCCCTGGTATGGTAAAATAGCCACTGACCCAAAGTATAAATAAACTTTGACCCAAGGTATGATAAATTATCACTTAATCCAGGTTTGATAAATAAAATTTGTTCCAAGGTAATTAAAAGCCATTGACCCCATGCAAGTTTGATATTAAAACATATTTTCCCAAATATCCGAAGTGGCTATAAAAATATTAAATATTTGAAGAAGTTCTGAGCTGATTTAAGCCTTATTTATATGCACAATTTAAATATTAATGAAGCACTCCTGAGGTGAAACCGGGCTGTACAGCCTCCTGTTGGACTGATCCCTGTCAGAATGGAGCAAGCTGTGTAGAGGGCTGGGGAACGTACCAGTGTGTGTGTGCTAACCCCTGGGCACACATGGGTCACAGCTGTGAGATCAGTGAGTATGCATTACATGTATTTGCAATGTGTTTTTTGGGGTTTGGGGAATAGAATGGGGGAGGGGGGGGGGGGGGGGGGGGGGGGGGGCGAGTCTACCACGATTCTTGAACCTACAAACTGGCCAAAGCGTCAGGAAGTTATGACTTGGTAGAGTTGTCTCCTTTAGAACACAGTTTACTGAAAGTTATATCTTTGTTGAGTTGTCTCCCTTGGGAACACAGTTTACAGAAAGTTAAAACCTTGTTGAGTGGTCACCCTTGAAACATCCCTGAACAGTAGCAAATATTTTGGTTGTAAAACTTTGCAAGTTTGTTGCATATTCTCTGTTAGAACTTATCCATGTGGCGGAAGGATGAGGACTTGCAAAATATGTTTAAATAAGAAGCCTTAATAAAACATGTAAGTTAAGGCAATTTCTGGATAGCCTTGTACTTTCGTCATTTGACTAGATCTTGTACCTAGTTTTAACTTTGTTTGTGAATTTCCTATACAGATATAAATGAAGATGCTGTTTCCTTTAATGGATCGATAACATCGTTTCTGGAGGTGGGTACGGGAGAAGACCTCTCAATGCTAGAGTCGACCATCATTGTGAGTTTCAGGACCACAATTCCTCCTGCTCTTCTCCTCTATATCTATGACCATCTTAACAACTTTGTCCAGCTGGAAGTTACCGGTGTGAACCAGCTACGTCTTAGCTATAATCACTTTGACGTGATTAAGGAAGGGGTTCTTATTGTTGACGGTAAGACATTTGAAATTTTCAGTCAGTTCTAACAAGGACCCTGTGATATTAGTCATTGTTAAAATATAGAGGATCTTACTGACTTTCCGTTTTATTTGAGATCTGTGAAACAAATCTAAAAATTTCTATTTTTTGTCAGTCTCTGTTGAGCTACAATGAAACATCATGACAAGTTTCATAAATCTTGTATGAAAAGAAAAGAAAATTTTCTCAGCTGACTTGAAATCCAAAGTATCAATATTTTGATTCCAAGCCTTTTACTTTTTGAAGTTGCAATATTATTTGAAGGATGTGATGCATTGAAGTTGTCCTAGCCACTAGTGACACCAAAATTAAAATGATGGTAACCTGCAGCCAATTACTGCTCATATTATGTAATGGGGGTTATGGCACTAATAACAGGGTAGTTTTGTGACACAATGCACAATAGTTAATGCACAAATACCATCACAGGACCCTGTTAATTGAAAGAGATAAAAACACAATTTGGTATATATCTATTGGTTCTGATTGGTTACAGGTCTGACAGATGGCACCTGGAAACAGGTGGTGGTCCAGTTCTTACAGGGAGGAGACCGAGGGGTGAAGTTGATCCTAGATGACCTCCAAACCATCGTCCCCTTCCGCACCCTCAAACTCAGCCAGTACTCTGACCATCCCTTTAATACAGGAGGTAGGCTTTCCAAACTGTCAAACAGATGGTTTTAGGTCATATATTAAAGGAGATCATTTCTTCATGTCCAACAAGAGTTTGAATGAACTATATTCACCCCACCCCCCACCCCCACCCCAACTTTCATTTATCACATGCCAGAAGTGTTTAGCCATCATTTGGCCTGTAGCCTAGACATTTTGAAAATGCTAGCTCAAAATGAAAAGTTGTCTCCCCTTCCTAAGACTTGCTGGACACCTGCAATAAGTGAACTGAAACAGGAAAAGGAATTCAACCAATGGTACTATAGTTTGAACTCCAAAAAGATGAATACATTAAAAAAACCACAAGGGCAAAAATGTTGGTGTGTAAAATCTAAGTTTCATGTTTTGTTCCTTGTTTCTGACACCTTTAACACTTTTTAACTAATGTTTGATAAGATTTAATAGGTCATTCCTGGACACAGGCGTTGCTGCCTCTATATATCAACATCAATTATAATGTGAAATACATCGCAGAAAACATAAAATTTAGTCTACTTATAAGAAGCTATATGATTGTATTTTAACTCAAGATTTTTCCGGAATTTGTTTAAGCTTTTCAAAATCAAAATAATGTACAATATGAAATAACATTTTAATGGTGACTATTCCAGATATAGATTATTCTTATAGTAAAGTTATGTTTACTTAGCATTATATGGCAATGTTGTTTGAATATATATTTAATTGTCCAATTGCAGCGAGATCAAATAGTTCCTCCACCAAATTTGGGTCGTATAGCCAAAAAATTATACCCTTAATGAACTATAACTGAATTTTTACAGAGCTTAGAGAGTCTGTTTTTCCACTGAGAGAAGCAGGATCGTCTCCCTTTGTTCGTCTATTTGTGGGCGGAACCTCCAGTCTGAGGACCAGCATTCCTACAATCAATGGTTGTATGAGGGGACTGAAGATTGGCAGCAGAGTTATCTCCCTTCAGGAACTAGCTAGGCACACACCTGGTAAGGAAGCTTGTATCATTTTGTATATCTCTTCTCATATTACTGTCAGATGTGTTCAGTACTTAAGTATTTCTTCTTTTGGATTACAAAATGTTTCCTATTGTTGACAAATACAGAAACATTTTCCAAAACGTACACACTTTTCATTCAAGATAATGAGACTTTTCTTTTAAATTAGGTGCCAGCTATTTATCTGCCATTGATTATATATATCTGCTCTGTTGTGATATAGGTGTTGCAGGAGCATGCCACAGTGGCTGTGTGAACAAACCCTGCCACCACGGGGGCTACTGTTGGGAGAAGTGGGGCCTTAGTGACTACGAGTGTGACTGTACCAACACAGCCTACGCGGGAAAACAGTGTGACATAGGTAATACATGGGGGATAGTCTCAAAACTAAATATCTGTCTCGTCACGCAGGAAAACTGTGTGACATAGGTAATTCATAGGGGACAGTCTCAAAACTAAATATCTGTCTAGTCAAGCAGGCAAACGGTGTGACATAGGTAATTCATAGGGAATAGTCTCAAAACTAAATATCTGTCTAGTCAAGCAGGCAAACGTTGTGACCCAGGTAATTCATAGGGGATAGTCTCAAAACTAAACATCTGTCTAGTCACGTAGGCAAACGGTGTGACATAGGTAATTCATAGGGGAAAGTCTCAAAACTAAATATCTGTCTAGTCAAGCGGGCAAACGGTGTGATATAGGTAATTCGTAGGGGATAGGCTCAAAACTAAATATCTGTCTAGTCACACGGGCAAACGGTGAGACATAGGTTATACATGGAGGATAGTCTCAAAACTAAATCTCTGTCTCGTCATGGGGGCAAACGGTGTGACATAGGTAATACATGGGGGATAGGCTCAAAACTAAATATCTGTCTCGTCACGCGGGAAAACAGTGTGACATAGGTAATAAATGGGGGATAGTCTCAAAACTAAATATCTGTCACGTCACGCAGGAAAACTGTGTGACATAGGTAATTCATAGGGGTCAGTCTCAAAACTAAATATCTGTCTAGTCAAGCGGGCAAACGGTGTGATATAGGTAATTCATAGGGGATAGTCTCAAAACTAAACATCTGTCTAGTCACGTAGGCAAACGGTGTGACATAGGTAATTCATAGGGAATAGTCTCAAAACTAAATATCTGTCTAGTCAAGCAGGCAAACGTTGTGACATAGGTAATTCATAGGGGATAGTCTCAAAAATAAATATCTGTCTAGTCAAGCAGGCAAACGGTGTGACATAGGTAATCCATAGGGGATAGTCTTAAAACTAAATATCTGTCTCGTCATGGGGGCAAACGGTGTGACATAGGTAATTCATAGGGGAAAGTCTCAAAACTAAATATCTGTCTAGTCAAGCGGGCAAACGGTGTGATATAGGTAATTCGTAGGGGATAGGCTCAAAACTAAATATCTGTCTAGTCACACGGGCAAACGGTGAGACATAGGTTATACATGGAGGATAGTCTCAAAACTAAATATCTGTCTAGTCACACGGGCAAACGGAGTGACATAGGTTATACATGGAGGATAGTCTCAAAACTAAATATCTGTCTCGTCATGGGGGCAAACGGTGTGACATAGGTAATACATGGGGGATAGGCTCAAAACTAAATATCTGTCTCGTCACGCGGGCAAACTGTGTGACATAGGTAATACATGGGGGATAGGCTCAAAAAACTGAATAGCTGTCTCGTCACGCAGGAAAACAGTGTGACATAGGTAATACATGGGGGATAGGCTCAAAAAACTGAATATCTGTCTAGTCACGCGGGCAAACGGTGTGACATAGGTAATTCATAGGGGACAGTCTCAAAACTAAATATCTGTCGTGTCACGCAGGCAAACGGTGTGACATAGGTTATACATGGGGGATAGTCTCAAAAAACTGAATAGCTGTCTTGTCACGCGGGAAAACAGTGTGACATAGGTAATACATGGGGGATAGTCTCAAAACTAAATATCTGTCTCGTCAGGCGGGCAAACGGTGTGACATAGGTAATTCATAGGGGACAGTCTCAAAACTAAATATCTGTCTCGTCACTATATAAAAGGGGATTATCTCAAAACTATAGATACGTCTCATTACTTTACATAGGGGGATAGTCTCAAAACTAAATATCTGTCTCGTCACTATATATAAGGGGATTATCTCAAAACTAAAGATATGTCTCATTACTTTATATAGGGGGATAGTCTCAAAACTAAATATCTGTCTCGGCAATTTACATTAGGGGTAGTCTCAAAACTAATCATCTGTCTCATCACTTAACAAAAGAGGATTATAAGTCTCCAAACCAAATATATGTCTCATCACTTTACAAAAGGGGATAGTCCCAACATTAAATACCTGTCTCATAACTTTACGTAAGTTGATAATCTCAAAACTAAAATATCTGTCTCATCACTTTACATAAGGGGATTGTCTCAAAATGAAATATATGTCTCATCACTTTACATAAGGGGTTAGTCTCAAAACTAAATATCTGTCTCATCACTTTGCATTTGAGGGGTAGTCTCCAAATTAAACGTTTGTTTCATCACTACGCTGTTTAACAGTGAGGCATTATAATACATGAGAGGATAAATATCTGTCTCATCACTAGGGTGTAGTATTGGTATAGTTTATATGTAAAAAAAACGGATATTTTAATAGAAAAAAGGACAATGAGTGTGCTGTTGCATTGACAAGTTTGATAATGCTGTGTTTATTATATTCAGAGGCATCCGGTACCTTCGACGGTCAGTCCGTAGTGGAATACATGTTTAGACCCAATGGTCAAGCACGACAGACGTCCACTGACAAGGTGTCCCTGGTGTTCCAGACCAATGCAACAGGAAGTGAGCCCATGGTCCTCATTGTTGTCATCAGCTCAAGGTGAGAGTTCAAAGTTATGTTGTACTCAGATCTAGGTTAGAGGTCAAGGTTCTGACCTAAGGTCTAGGTCATGGGGGTCAAAATTATGTCATACTCAGTTACAGGTTATATTTTAGAAGTCAAGGTTCTGACCTAAGGTCTAGGTCATGGGGGGTCAAAATTATGTCATACTCAGTTACAGGTTATATTTTAGAAGTCAAGGTTCTGACCTAAGGTCTAGGTGAGAGGTCAAATGTCTAACAAGTGTAAGTCTCCAGCCATACATGCCATATCTAGACTCCAGATTAATGGTCATAGTTCTATCCTAGCCTCAGGGTTTTAGAACAAGATTCTCTCCTGGAGATTTGAGAAACAGTATTTTTTGTGTGTTCTATTGTCTGGATCATTGTATCTTTGTTGTAGCCACACCGACCACGACTTCGTCACACTCTGGATGAAACCTGATGGAGGTGTCCATGTGACCACCAGTCAAGGGGGAGTTCATCGTAAGTACACTATTATTAGCTCATCTGGCACAAAAACCATTGTAACTCACCTGAAACAAGTACTTGGGAGCTTAGGACCTGGCTCAGTGCCCATCTGACCATTTTCCATCTGTCCATTGTCCATCTGACCATTGTTCATCTGACCATTGCCCATCTGTCCATTGTCCATCTGTCCATTGTCCATCTGTCCATTGTCCATCTGACCATTGTCCATCTGTCCATTGTCCATCTGTTCATTGTCCATCTGTCCATCTGTCCATTGTCCATCTGACCATTGTCAATCTGTCCATTGTCCATCTGACCATTATCCATCTGACCATTGTCCATCTGTCCATTGCTCATCTGTCCATTGTCCATCTGTCCATTGTCCATCTGTCCATTGTCCATCTGACCATTGTCCATCTGTCCATTGTCCATTTGACCATTGTCCATCTGACCATTGTCCATCTGTCCTTTGTCCATCTGTCCATTGTCCATCTGACCATTGTCCATCTGACCCTAACATTGTCTTTAAATTGACCCCTCTTAAGGACCATAGTATGCAGCTGAGTCAAAGGGATATCCAATTTGTTTTAAAAAGTGACTTTGAACAACACTCAAGGTGACAGGAATCAAATATGTATATATATATATATGTCAAAAACTTAAATTTCTTCTCAGGAACCACAAAGCCTTAGGTCATGATATTTGTAATGGAGCTAGCTATGGTGATAAGTTGTTTTGACTACTTACCTTAACATCATGGGGGCGAAAAACAGAAACACAGCAATTATTTTGTTTGACCTAATAGCACTATTTATTTTCTGGCTGTGATATAGATTTGATGACCTTATTTTCACTCTCTCTTACAGATGGACTGAGTCTGGACGGAATGTTTGCAGACGGCCGACCTCACAAACTGGTATACCAACACACTGAGTCTGAAATGTCCCTGAAGGTAAGTCACATCTGTCTCACCTTGGGATAGCATGCATGGTAGGCTTCACGGAGTGGTAGACACAGATCTGTCCGGTGTGAAGATTCTACTTTGAATATTCTTTACAAAAAAATCTACTGAAAACAATGTACTTATAACATTTGTTTCAAAATCTTTAGAGTTGAAATTTTGGAAACTATTTTGAATTGCATGTTTTGTAAAGTATATTGTTAGTTAAAAATTAAAATAAGCAATGATTTGAATATGATTATGTTCAAATATTATATTTTGAGTAAGATTTTGTAAACAATGTTTCAAGTGAATTGTATTGAGTTGGATGTTATATTATATTTTGAGTATTGAATTTGGAGTAGAATTTCTGTAAACAATATTTGGAGTATTATATTTGGAGTAGAATTGTGTAAACAATATTTTGAGTATTGAATTTGGAGTAGAATTTCTGTAAACAATATTTGGAGTAGGATTTCTGTAAACAATATTTCGAGTATTATATTTGGAGTAAAATTGTGTAAACAATATTTGGAGTATTATACTCGGAGTAGAATTTGTGTAAACAATATTTGGAGTATTGAATTTTGAGTAGAATTTCTGTAAACAATATTTTGAGAATTATATTTAGAGTAGAATTTCTGAAATCAATATTTGGAGTAGGATTTCTGTAATCAATATTTGGAGTAGGATTTCTGTAATCAATATTTTGAGTAGAATTTCTGTAATCAATATTTTGAGAATTATATTTAGAGTAGAATTTCTGAAATCAATATTTGGAGTAGGATTTCTGTAATCAATATTTTGAGTAGGATTTCTGTAAACAATATTTTGAGTAGAATTTCTGTAATCAATATTTTGAGTAGAATTTCTGTAATCAATATTTTGAGTATTATATTTTGAGTAGAATTTCTATAAACAAAAGTTGGAGTATTATAATTTGAGAAGAATTTCTGTAAACAATATTTTGAGTATTATATTTTGAGTAGAATTTCTGTAAATATTATTTGAGTAGTACTGTATTAACTGTAAGACATGATGACCACGGATGTCTACATACAGGTACTTGGGACGTCAAATGTGAGTACACACGCACCATTGGCATGTGACTGGCTAATGTTACGTGTTCACCATTTCTGCCTTCTGCTTAGTCAGTATATATTATATCACACAGGCCTTTATACATAACTGTTGACTACAGATATTAGGGGATTGTCGTCTGCCTGCGATGTGACATCGTCCACAACTGTCGTCCACTAGCTTATATACCCAATCAATCTCCCCAAAACCTATGGCTTTCTCTGTCGATTGCTTTACTGTGACAAACAACATTGTTTTTTCTTTATACATATTTCTAATTCTTTTCTCTACAAATGATTTAGTAAACCACAAGTGTTGGCTTCTCTTTTACTTAAAAATAGACCTAAATATATAAAATGGCTGTTTTTTCATTATTTTTTGTTGAGCTTTCTACAGAATAAGATTTTTTTCGTAATGTTCACGTCCACTCTGCTATATTGTGTCAATGTTGGGGCTGTCGTTTGACAGTAAGTCAATGTTGAGCTGTCGTTTGGCAGTAAGTCAATGTCGGGGCTGTCGTTTGACAGTAAGTCAATGTCGGGCTGTCGTTTGACAGTAAGTCAATGTCGGGGCTGTCGTTTGACAGTAAGTCTTCAGCGTCGTCTTGTTGTAATGTCACTGCTGTACTGAGGTCATGAACCTAAGAAAAGGTGAAGGTCATAGAGCAGTTACAAACATGTTAACTAGAATGAAGTAGAAAGTAGAATGAACCCATCATACTGAATGACTTCTTCAAAAGGAACTGATCAATTTCCTCATTTGGAAAAAACATACGTCTTGATAAGTGACTTTAGACTTTTGTTTTATAACTTACTGGTAACATTTCATTTTTCAACTTTTAATTTATCTTGTAACTTTCATCCACCTCTCTAACTGCTTTCTGACCTACAGAATGTTAAAAATAATTGTACAAGTTCTTTTGTAAATGCTCTTATTCCTTATTGATCCTAACAAACGGGGGATCTTTTTGTCTGTTTTACATGCATGCATCACCTTAAGTTAATTTCTGGACAAAGAGTTTTCGGTTTAGGAATGGTTTGTACAGTAGTTGGATCAGATACTAAAACAATGAAATCAACTTAAATGTTGATCATAATCTTATAAATGGTTTCATCAGGGTTATAAATAAAGATGTCACTAAATGCTGGGACAAGGAATGTATAAATGGTTATATGAAATCATTTCTTGTTCAATACCCTATATATTCTATACCCTACTGTTGGACAGGTTTTATTTTTGTTACCTTTATTTTCATTTAATGTTTGTGTCACAGTACGAGGCAACTAATGTGGACCCCTGCAGAATCGGAACCTTTCTTGTTTTTCTCCTGCATAGGAGACATCAGAGATACAAAATGTGATCTGTTGCCCCCATTTCAATACGTAGGGCCTCTATTTTTTCCCTCCTACGTCAACCTTCTTTTAGTTTATTCCCTCCGATGTCTACCTTGACATCTGTGGTTGGTTTGTCAGAACAACGTAACTGGGTAGAGTTACATGCTGCTGTGTACAAGTTATGTCATTTCAGCGAGATGACACGTAAAGTGTCCCATGAGTAGTGCCATTATCTGGTGACACTTTCTTCATGTCACGGTGGAAAAGGCGTCATGACTAGAAGAAGTGTGGCAGTTCTAAAATCACATCATAATTAGACAATGTGATATGAATGGCAAAATGACTAAAAGATAGATTGACTTGTATTAAATTAGACCTGGCTATTGTGTACTGAGCAAATGTATGGCAATCCAAGGGTTTTATAATCTGTCACAAAACTATTCACACAATCCTCACAATTTGTATTAGCATAAGACTTCATATGACATATTTATCTTTGATCATATTTTAATTATAAGTGTTTATAAAAGAACACAATTTACAAGAAAAAGATGTACAGATATTTCTATTTATTCACTTTTTAAACACATACCAAATATCACACATATACACTCTTACCTGCCTTTTCCTGCACAATTTCACAATTAAAGATGAATTCAATACCTTGTCGATGAGAGTAATTATCTCCCTTAGGTATATACAAGGTAGACTACTCCATGTCTATAAAACTGCTCTGAAATGAAGCTTGTGTTCCTGATTATTATGTATTTGTACACTCTAATACTAACCATTAGCCAATATTATATCTTACCTGTCCAGCTGATATTATATCTTACCTGTCTATCTGATATTATATCTTACCTGTCCAGCTGATATTATATCTTACCTGTCCAGTTACCTGTCCAGCTGATATTATATCTTAACTGTCCAGCTGATATCAACATGACTAGTAACACATGTTACTTGGATGTGCATAACTGACCAGTATCTGCTATTTAGCTGACAAGTTGTTGACCTCTAGCTGACCTTTACTTTGATGACCTTTAACCTATATTCTGTTTACATTGAATTTTTCTGTGCAACACACACTCCTATGAAGTGATCTTTTCTTGAGATACAACTATCTCTGTGTTTTCATCCCCAAAACAGTCTACAATGTATTAACAGTCTATATAGAGACCTCCTATAGATCTGTTCAGTGTTATATGGATGTGAGTAATCAAATCTTTCTGCACCATGGGGGTAAGACAAAAAACATATCTACTCTTGGGGTAAGATTCTTAAATGTCAATCCAGAGACTTTGGGCCAGACATTTAACAATGTTACCCAAAGGATGGAGATTTTTTCTGTCTCGCTCCCAAAGATGGGAAAGATTATTTTTCTCCCCACCTCAAATGTTGTTGAATGAAATAAAAGCATTGATTGCATGGTTTTCCAGAAAACCCAGTGAGCTATTGCTATAATTTATGATTGTTGGTATTACGTCAATGAATAGTTGATGTTATGTCATTTTATTGTTGATGTGACGTCATACAGTTGGTATGACTGGGAATCCCCTCATCTTTACCTAGGGTAAGACAGATACACCTTCTCTAACCTGGTGTATGGATATCTCTGTCTCATGGGGGAGAAAATTACTGTGTTAATCTGACTTCTATAGGAACTTTTGTTGATCTTAAGTTGACCTCCTGTTGATGTTAGCTGGACCATTGACAACTGTCCTGTGGACAATTACTAATTGGCCTTAACGGTTGGATGAACAGTTGTTGAATGTCGCTTTTGCATGTCACTGAAATTTACAAGGCACATGAATGTAATACATTGTAATATTAATATGCTTCTTTTCATGTTTTGCTTTTTGAGGTAATGACTATTATTATCAACAAATACCGGAAATCCTTCTATACCAATCCCTTCCTCCTCCGCTGTCCTTCCTCCCTCCCCAGCAGCCAGCCAGTAGGTGGTTCTTATAGCAGAAGGTTCTCTAGGTCTCCCTAACTCTGATCTGTGCTATTACATAACCTTCAGAAATCCTGCAGAAAATTTCATATTTCAGTCCTAGGGCTTGTCAATGTTTTTTTTGCTCCAACACCAACAAAGTTATATGCTGCACAATTATGTAATGACCATTCCACCCTTCCGTCAGGACACCTTCTGATGTGTATCATTGAATATTCATCATTATTTCAAGGGATTTTACCCTTATGCTTAGCTCAATGATTTGATAGAATTTCTGCTACAACTGCAACAATAAAACAAAACGTTTCTGTTTTGTGAATTAATTACTCAGACATCATCTTCTGCATTGATTATTTATGATAAATATCTATTTATGGGGAAGGCAACAAGAATTCAAAAGTTTTCAAAGGATTGCCCCAGCTCCTATTGCTGCTAGAGGTTTTGAAGGAGTTGTGATATAAAAAACAATTATGGTTGGGTTTTGTCCATTCAATCGAAATTGATTTATCCATTTGAAACTTTCCTTTACAAATTTTGAACAAATGATGTTTGAAAAGATTTCTGGTAGACATAGATAGGAGAAGGAAGTGTTATGTAAATTTTCTTTTTTATGCTCTTGATCCTGTTTTGAGTCGTGGATCTGTTGACTATAGGCAATAATGTTGAATATTCATGAGTAATTACCTAACAGAGAAGCCCATGAGAAGTCTAGAATAGACTGTAGTTCTGTATCCATGGTCTGGGAGTATATGATTATTTCTAATTAAGTTGTGCTTCCTTGAAAGGGGCACCAGTTACACTATCTGTTTGCAGACTACATGTAACAGTGAAGAGCTATGACAAGGGACACAACTAAGAATTTGCAGGAGATATGTGCCTTATAAAATTAGTGTCTTGTTGACTTGACAGGTGGATGTGGAGGCCATGGAGACTGTTCCCATCTCTAACAATCCACTCCAGGTACTGGACACGGTCCTAGTGGGAGGTTTCACCCCTACCAGTGTGTACGACAACTTCAGCCACCGCAACAAGTACCGCAACTTTACTGGCTGTTTGTCAGGTGTGTATACTTCTGTCAGGGTTGTATATATAGCAACAAATAAATGTACTGCAACTTACCAAGTGTTCTTGTCAGGTGTGTATTTAACCAAATACCACATTCTATAACTATGTGTACGAGGAGGGTTATAATTTACGACAAGGTTTGAGCGTCTGTTTATCAAGTTATTTTTTCATAGTGGTAAGGTTTGAGCGTCTGTTTATTAAGTTATTTTTTCACAGTGGTAAGGTTTGAGCCCGTGGCTGGTGCCCGGATGTACCTACAACAGCCCCTAAAAACCCTGCGTGACAATCTCAAAGACTCGATAGTTATTCATGGTAACAAGGTGCCCCCTTGTTCATCGCCAATTGCCATTGACCTGCAGCATGATGCCACCACGACGACAACCCACCCAACAACAGCAAATGGTGGCATGCAGGTGAGACAAATAATTCATTAAAAAGTTATTATAAGGTTGTCTTGTAATTTATCAAACCAATATCATTGAGTGTGTTTTAAATGCAACGTTGGCTTAATTTTCCTAATCTAACTTTTTTTGTGTCAAAAATTTGTCAAAAGAATGATGAGAATGGGTTTATCTGAAGGTTTTTTCGGGGTAAACCTTAGATTATCAATAAAACATACTGTTTCCAAGATAACATACGGTGCTCTGTGGTACATTGACCTCCTTTTGAGGATGTCATATGATGACATTGGAACTGAAAGAGTAAATACTGGCCATTAACATTTAGTCTACCTAAGAATGGGTTGGAATAGCTTTCAGAACTGTAAATTTGAAATCTATGCCAAAAAATAGAAAAGGAATACTGGTAGGTGTACATGTTGTACCTGGATTAAGGACAAGATAAGGAGGGGGAGTTCTAGTCCTTTGGGCTTGATCACTTCCTGGTTGATTCCCATAGAGTATTACCACAGCTAGATTACCACAGCTAGATTCCCATAGAATATTACTACAGCCTATATTCCCATAGATTATTACCAAGACTAGATTCCCATAGAGTATTACCACAGCTAGATTACCATAGAGTATTACCACAGCTAGATTACCATAGAGTATTACCACAGCTAGATTACCACAGCTAGATTCCCATACAGTATTACCACAGCTAGATTCCTATATAATATTACCTCAGATAGATTACCATAGAGTATTACCACAGCTGGATTACCACAGCTAGATTACCATAGAGTATTACCACAGCTAGATTCCCATAGAATATTACCACAGCAAGATTCCCATAGAGTATTACTACAGCTAGATTCCCATAGAGTATTACCACAGCTAGATTCCCATAGAGTATTACCACAGCTAGATTACCATAAAGTATTACCAAGACTAGATTACCATAGAGTATTACCACAGCTAGATTCCCACAAGGTCTTTTTGCTTTTTCAGAAGCTGATGATGCCTCCGTGGAACCCTGGGCCTGCAGAGACAATTTTTCTGAACCCAGCCCCGCCTAAGACATCAAGTAGCACACCCTCCCCTACCATTCCGGTAAGCCTGTCTTCTACTCAGGCTACTACCCCTCAGGCCAACCTAACACGTCCCAGACCAGTCCTCGAGTCCAGATTCATGAATGATGAAACCATTGGTGAGTGAATTCAGATATGTATATTTCAGCAAAAAACAGTGTAAATCTTAATTCATTGAACTAAGTTGTCAGTTAGCATTCATAGGCAGTATGTATATGCCAACTGGACAAATGCAAACTCAGTGTTACTTGTTTAAACCTGCTTAAATTTACCTTTGTCCTGTTGGCATTCATATGTGGTCATTCTGTTCCATATCTGTTATAATGCTGGCTTATGGTACATACTACAGATACTGTGAGTCACATGAAATGATATTATGAATGCCTGCCCAAGTAAGTAAGAGAGACACTGACCATCTCATAATTTTCTTGCATGCATTACAATATTGGCTGTGTAAGTTATAGGGATACAGACCTCAGGGGCCTCTTTGTTACATTGTAATGCTGGCTTTGCTAAGTTATAGGGATACAGACCTCAGGGGCCTCTTTGTTACATGCATTCAAATGCTGCCTGTGTTTTATTTCAGTGATCCTTATGTGTGTCATTGTGTTCATCCTGCTCATCACCATTATTATCACACTCATCTTGTGGCGGTTCAAGAAAAAGAAGGGCTATCGGTTTAAGCAGAAGGAGGACTATGAGATGAAACAGCCTCTGAACCACACATGTGGCTCCAGTTCCCCGGTCAGTCCTGCACTAAGTGCACCGGGCAGCCCAGCAATCAAGGACCATCTAGCTAGATTGGACGAGTTTTCTATGGTGTCCGCAACATTGGGACGTAAGTAACCCAGGTCTCCATATTGGGATTGTATTAAAATATATCATACTACCATCCTTGAAACCATTTTGTCTAACATTGTTGTTCAGGTCATGTTTTCAGGAAGTAAATAGAAAATTAATACAAGATTAAATATTATCTTTCCAGAAAATGCTTTACATCTAGGCCTGCATAGGTATATAATAAATGTGAGATCACACATATCTTTATCTCCCAACATTTAACTTGTTTACTGTGCAGTCAGAGATATATCCACTTAAACATGTCCGCACACAATCTCATGATACCTTCTACAGCAGTTAGTAACATATAGGTGTTACATTCAGTATGTAACAGGTGACTCAGTGTGTAACAGGTGATTCAGTATGTAACAGGTGACTCAGTGTGTAACAGGTGATTCAGTATGTAACAGGTGACTCAGTGTGTGTAACAATTTACTCAATATATGCTAGATATAATTGATCTCTTTCAGCTTCATTGCGGCGACATGAAAATGGCATCCGACCAGGAGGATTGGAGGTAAGTTACCTCACAGTAAACCTACACCAGGACATTTTTGCAGCAGTTTAACTTCTGCCTTATTTGTCCTCTGTGATGAACTTCATGAAGGCAAATTTGTCATGTCAGCAACTGTTAAAACACTGCGTATAATACATAGTGAAGGTTGAAATTAATATAGATTTTATCAGTGAGAAACAAATATCAGTGTGAAAGTTTCTGGGGATAAACTACTGGTTATCACAGTCATCATCTGTTGGTCTGGTTGTAGGGGATGTTTACTTCTCATGGTCACACAAATGTTTGTATGTGTTGTAGGGTATGTTTACTTCTCATGGTCACACAAATGTTTGTATGTGTTGTAGGGTATGTTTACTTCTCATGGTCACAAATGTTTGTATGTGCTGTAGGGGATGTTTACTTCTCATGGTCACAAATGCTTGTATGTGTTGTAGGGGATGTTTACTTCTCATGGTCAAAAATGTTTGTATGTGTTGTAGGGGATGTTTACTTCCCATGGTCACACAAATGTTTGTATGTGTTTTAGGAGATGTTTACTTCTCATGGTCACACAAATGTTTGTATGTGCTGTAGGGGATGTTTACTTTTCATGGTTACACAAATGTTTGTATGTGTTGTAGGGGATGTTTACTTCTCATGGTCACAAAAGTTTGTATGTGTTGTAGGGGATGTTTACTTCTCGTGGTCACACAAATGTTTGTATGTGTTGTAGGAGATGTTTACTTCTCTGCCTTATTTGTCCTCTGTGATGAACTTCGTGAAGACAAATTCGTCATGTCAGCAACTGTTAGAACACTGCGTATAATACATAGTGAAGGTTGAAATTAATATAGATTTTTATCAGTGAGAAACAAATATCTGTGTGAAAGTTTCTGGGGATAAACTACTGGTTATCAAAGTCATCATCTGTTGGTCTGGTTGTAGGGGATGTTTACTTCTCATGGTCACACAAATGTTTGTATGTGTTGTAGTAGATGTTTACTTCTCATGGTTACACAAATGTTTGTATGTGTTGTAGGGGATGTTTACTTATCATGGTCACACAAATGTGTGTATGTGTTGTAGGGGATGTTTACTTCTCATGGTTACACAAATGTTTGTATGTGTTGTAGGGGATGTTTCCTTCTCATGGTCACACAAATGTTTGTATGTGTTGTAGTAGATGTTTAATTCTCATGGTCACACAAATGTTTGTATGTGTTTTAGGAGATGTTTACTTCTCATGGTCACACAAATGTTTGTACGTGTTGTAAGGGATGTTTACTTCTCATGGTCACACAAATGTTTGTATGTGTTGTAGAAGATGTTAACTTCTCATGGTCACACAAATGTTTGTATGTGCGATCAAAGTTAGAGCTAAGTATAACTATTCATTGTATTTCTGAGAGTCTACAACTTACCACAAATTGTGGTACTGAAGTAAAGGAACTCTATGCAGCTAGAGAGAATTTCTCATTCTTTATTTTAAATCTTACGTGTTAATCTCAATATTAGGGCTACTGATTTGGATTTATAATCTTTAGGCTTACTTGTCACGAATCAAATCAACGGTATAATTGGTATAAAAATGGAATATTTACACATTTCATTTATAGCCATTACTTAGTCAAGAAGAGGATGTGCCAGAATACACTATGCAAACGTTTTTCAACAAAAAGAAAAATCGACCAGCATCTTCAATCTCAGAGGTGTTGGAAGAAATGGAAAGACAGCGTAGACGAGGTAAGGTCATAGGTCAAAAAGTTCCTTTCAAGAGAACAAAATGTTTCGTATTCTATGTTTCATTTTTTAATCAATTTTGCCAAATAAGAAATTGAGCGCATACTCTGAGTTTGAGAATGTGAATAGTTTTGTAAACACAAGCCCTTGAGATAAATTCTTGTCATAAAATATTTACTAGAAAAACAATGAAACAACTATTTAGTATTTATTGAAACCGAATGCAAACGAAATAAGCATGAATAAAACCTAGGACTAATTGGGATTAAACCCAAATGTATCTGATTTAATGAGTTTTATTGGACCAGTTCAATACCATATTTTACTTTGTTTTCACAAAACACTTGTAAAATTAATCCTATCATCCTAACACAAAAGTACCCTTATTAGCAAGATGTGTTTTTCTGGTCATGTTGGGCGAAATTTAATCCCTGCGAACTAGTTCTGAGCAGGAAATCCACGAAATATTAGCCCCGTGAAATTAAACAAAAATACAGACTGGATGTAAGTTCTCTGTGTGTCTTTGATTGGATTTAAATACTGTGTATGTAAGACTTGACTAAATAGAAATACTATTTAGCTCAATCTAACTGGATATTGATAAAATTGATCTCAAACTTGTTTATACCTAATGTCAGTTTTAAATTTGAATGGATAAAATACTGTCTATTTCAGACCCAGACCCGGGACGAGGTGTGGGAGCCAGCCCACAGGAGGAGGGTCCTCCAGACTGGGAGGTACCGGGCCCTGCCCCAGAGGTAAGTACCAGTCACCTACTCTCCAGACCTAGGATTGATCATTAGTGAGCTGGTCAAAAAACAACAATGTATAAATCCCAGTTTTCATTTCAGAAAGTTATCATTATAACTTCAGGATTCATTTTCGATACTAGCACTCATCATTGGCATCCTATTTTAGGACAGATGATTACATACATCTTAGACTTGATAAATGTTTGGCTGTGTGTCAATAGCGCAGGATACTCAGCAGTTTATGGGAGGACAGGAGATATATGCAAAATATATGCCATCAAGCAATGCAAATACCTTCATAGATGTCCTGGTTACCAGTCAAGTGTGAAAGGGGAGACACTACACATTGTAGCATCAGAACATACTCCTGTAGCAGGTATATATAAATTGGAAAATGGACTGGCTGGGTTTTATCACAGGAACAAAACTGGGGATTTATAACATGTTTTTTGATAAACTTTATATAATTACTGCTAGTAAATAATTATATGATGATCTATCTTACAGTTTGATGAGCAGGAAGTGGATGGAAAGGACACAGGAAGTGATCCCCTACTGATAGATGGGCCAGTCACACACCACACAGCAGACAGTGGATATGAGGCTGAGTCACGCCCCGAAACTAATACCCCCTCACCCCCCTCCCCTCAAAAGTCCTACTTAGATGAATCCATCACTTCCCCACCATCACCCAAATCATACCTTTACGAGCTCGCTGGATTCAGCGGCAGTGAAGTTCCAAACTGTGCCTCCACGCCACGTAAAAGTTCCACAGACAGTAGTCCGGAGGTCATCACGTAGATTCATGGCTGTGACCACACTAACTATTCCTGTAGCACCGTGATCGGAGGCCACACAAAGTGTTCCAGTGGCACATATTCCAAAGATGTGTATATTGTTGACAAGCGAAATATTTTTATCAAAAAAATAAAAAGATAAATACTAATTGATTAAAAATGTTAAATTATTGACATATTAAATATTTTACAATTATGAAGAAAAATAAGAATGCATATATACCTACATTATGTATGAAGAATAATTTATTAAGAATGTTCTTGAATGTAATATGTGCGCAACCGTTTCCTAAGCATTATTTACTGTATACAACATTTATTTGTGCAATAGATGCATTCCACAACTGTTGTGGCTGGAGAAAACTACCTGCTTATATGACTGGACTATTTGTAACATTATTACGTTGGTCCTGGAGAGATTTTTCTCTACATTGGCCAACCTATACAATGTTTAGAAGCCCAACAATATGTACCAGTTTAATTGTTATTTAATTTTACTTAAACTCATAATTGAATCTGGATAATCTAATGTTTTGTTTTAGCTGCAGATTACAGAGTGTTTAAGTCTGCCATTTCTTTTTCATCAGTTTGTTTTGTGTATTATGAAAACAAGACGCTAATTAAAGTATTTATGAATTTGTCAGGGGAGACAACTTCACCACTCTTGTTTTGTACCATACTTAAATAAGTTTTGAAACTGAATTAACCGATCTGCCTATCCTGTTTATGAATATGACTTGCACTATATTAACTGTATACATTTCATTGAATGATGCATGGTATCCCTGTCATTATACATTAGCTGTAAGGAATGCATTTTTTATTGAGGATATAATAATGGGAGATGAGTCTTCTGTGATTTTAATCCTTTCCTGAATGTACCTGTTAATGATAAATGGAAGAAAAACGTACACAGTTTACCATTTTATCAACCTTATTTTTATAGAATCTCTAATCTAACAAAATATCTCGTCCAAAGTGGTATCATTATTAGAATCTCTTGTTATGAACTTCTGAAATATCTGATAAAGGTAACCCAATCTCTTGTTTCTGTTCCACTGACTAGTTTAGTGAAGAGGTCAGATTAAAGCACTTTCATTCCTCACTACAATATACCAATGTTCTCTGTCAGGTGGGATACAATTATCCTTTTATCCTGTTTTTGTAATAAATTAACTCCCTCAAAGTTAAGTTGATACTTATAATTATGTCTTTAGGTTGGGAAAGATATTGTATACAAAAATGAAAATGATAAGAAGCAGATAAATGGCTATGGAGGTGGGGGGGATCTTTTTCGTTAAAAATTTGGCAAGTTTTGCAATAATTTAGATTTTTCTGAATTGTTAAGCACCCGAAGACATTCTTGAATAAAATACTGTATTGTGATTAACACACCTATTTTTACTATTGACACACATTCCTACTGTTTGATACATTACAATTAATCATTTACACATTGTTTTACCTCCCACAGATATTATTTGAAAAAACATTCAAATACATCAACTTCTTATTGCCTTATGTTACTGCTGTATTCATTGTTTTCTTCTTCCATCCTTCATTAATTTGTTTTCTTGTTTTAGCCGTTTGTGATTTATCTGTCAATCACAAAGGTGGAGACAAATTTCATCCATTCATGTTTGAAAAATCACAATGAAAACAAATGGATGGTATTAGTTTTACAATCAGGCGACATTATATTACGGCTGGTATGTATCGTAAAACGCCTTTTTTTTTTGAAAAAATATCCTTTTTATGGCTGGAGAAATATAATCATTCTCTACTTTAAGGGAATAAGACAAAGGGATATCAAGCCTCAGGGTAAAATTGTTGGATATCAAACCCTTAGGTTTGTACAATCAAAAAGATTTTATCATCCTTAAGTACGGATCTTTTATCATCCTTAAGTACGGATCTTTTATCATCCTTAAGTACGGATCTTTTATCATCCTTAAGTACGGATCTTCACAATTTCTGATTCCCCTTTACGTTCCTGATGGTTTCAAATCATCAGTTGTTTTACGATTTGTCAAATAAAGGCTAACTCATCCTCTTTCAAGTAAATTTCTTGCATGTGTCAAAATGCTATACCTACTTCGTGGTAAAGAATTGTTCTTGTTCCTATCACAGGTGACCCAACCTTACAAATGTCTTAATTTGTTGTTTGCCTGTATATATGTAGAAGTCTCTTGTTAAATACTTGGGCATTAAAACACTGGGTACTTAAACTGACATTCTTTGTACATAGTAAAGCTGATTCAGCTACGGCTGTGTTTCTGGTGCACTCTTGCTGTTTCCGCTACGACCATTTTTCTGTGAATTTTAAAATGTGTATAAACGCTGCCTTAGCTCTGTCTTATTCTTACACACCTACCTCCCTTTAGTGCACTTGTATACCTGTTGTCATTAGATCTGACCACATGAGTCACAGGTTTCCATGGTAACACCACACGAAATACACAGTTCAGTTCCAACAGTGTTTGCCAGTTGAATAGAGTCATTACCGACAGACACACAGACACTCCTTCCTGAACTCTTGTCAGAGTTGTTTACTCTTAATTACCTCTTTTTCTGCCGTTTGATCTGTAGTCGGAATTCACAGTAACACATTTTTAAGTAATTTTCTGGTATGTGCAATCTGATTTTCTTTCTTTTCCATAGATCTGTTTTATAAACCGTCAGTGAAATATGCTTTATTTGATTATTCCTAGTAATGGTGTCATTCAACAGGGTCAACTGGGTTATGTACCAGGTAGTCCAGCCCAATGTCACATTTAAGCTGTTTGATAAGTTCCCAAGGGATATAACTCATATAAACACATTTTAATGTAGAAGGTAGCATATCTTCATTTTGTATATATATCTGAATCGCCAATCGACTTAGGTATGCTTATTATACAACAAACAGTACAAGTATCCCAAATATGGAAACTATTTTGACTCTGTATCTTCCTTTGTTTGAAGAGTATTGTTACATACACCAAGAATACTGTCACGCTCTTGGAGCGTTTCCAGATAGGTTGTCATGTTGTTAATATGCTTTATGTGTGTTGCTGTTTGTGGTGTATGGTAAATATGTCAATGAGGCCAAGCCTTTCTGTAATGTAGATGAGCAACTGCCAATTCCGTGTCACAGAGATGTAACATGACCTGTTCCCCTAGTACTTCAGTGTCACAGAGATGTAACGTGGCCTGTTCCCCTAGTACTTCAGTGTCACAGCGATGTAGCTGACCTGTTTCCCTATAGTACTTCAGTTTCACAGAGATGTAACGTAACCTGTTCCCCTAGTACTTCAGTATCACAGAGATGTAGCGTGACCTGTTCCCCTAGTACTTCAGTGTCACAGAGATGTAGCTGACCTGTTTCCCTATAGTACTTCAGTGTCACAGAGATGTAACGTGACCTGTTCCCCTAGTACTTCAGTGTCACAGAGATGTAACGTGACCTGTTCCCCTATAATACTTCAGTAGATTTCAATTAATACTACTTCTCATTTGTCAGAAGAAAACAGGATATTAATCAGATCGTGACATAAAATGAAAACATGTTTTTCTGACGATTTGGTCTGTAGGCTATCTCTTGCAGTTTTGAATCTCTAGAAACTGTGTTTTTTTAAACAGTTGTGTGTCTGTATTTAACTGCTATATAACATTTTAAGATATGCAAAATGAGGAAATCATAACTTTTGTAAGAAATAGAAAAGAACAGAGTAAGATTTCTCCCATTCAGACAATAGTCAATGTACATATAGAACCAGAACATGTAGTGTTAGTATTTAAAACCTGGTAACGATTATTTTAGAGTAAATTATATTCAATATTTTACAAACTATCATTAATTTTGAATTTATCAGTGCCTCTTGTGACTTAAGCAAACCATAAGTTGTTTTACACAAATATATGTTTCTGGATAAATTCCAAAAACAAAAATTCAATAGATATTTTTAGCTCAGTTAGTTCACAATTTTACATAATCAAAATGATATCTAAATCTCATTGCAATTGAGGAAAAATCAAATATTTTATTTATAATTGTTGGATGTTAAGTAACACAATAGCATGTTTCTCTGATATTATTTTGATTGTTTTAGATGTATAGAAATATATAAGCAGTACCGTTGCCTCCAAAATATGTTTATTCCTACTTTTCTTTTTAAAAAAATGGAAATAGTCCTGGGCCCGTATTCATGAAACCGTTCTCATGCTCAAGCATGAATATTGTGCTCAAGCTGAATTACTTGTTCTCCTTACAAATTAATAAAAAAAATCTCACTTTGTCAATGATTTAGAAAAGATTGAAGTGACTCAAGGCCGAAAACTGTTTTCAATGTTTACATTTGACTTTTTGATAGTTTGACATGATTTAAGTGAGTTACAAGAAAGTTGGTTTGAGCACAGAATCCATGGTTGAGCATGAAAACGGTTTCATGAATGTGAGCCCTGGCTATTAAGATCTGCTGTGTTATAGTTAAATCAATGTACTGACACTACATGTTTTAGAGAAAACAGTTTTTGAGGATATCGGACAATAAGTTGAGGCAATTGAGGCGGTCGTTCTGTCAAAGGGTATATAGAAAGGTACTACAAAAGCAGGCGTTGATGGATGCTATTCTGCATATTCAACTTGTACCGATGGAAAGCCGGGTTCTCGCTGATTTAGGAACATATAAGCATTATCAACCTTCATCCGTTATTGTAATGCATTGTAAATTGATGTAAGGCCTACCAACGTTATAATATTGTGAAGCATTACTATTGCCTATTGATGTCTTACCCGCCGCACTTGGTATTGCATGGGTCTACTTTGAAATCAAGGCTTATCAGTTGTGACCTGGTCTCTTTTTGTTGGGTTGAAATACAAATTAAGTTCTTTTCGGTGAATGGAAGACTGTCAATGGAAGAAGTAGCATAAATGATTTTAATATTCTTATTAAAGGTCCAAAACTAAACCTAGAAAACTATTCTTATCATCTTTCAACACTTACAGTTTCACTGGAAAAAGAATATTTACATTTGATTTATTTTTTTCAATATTACAGAAAATCAGTGGGAACCCTGTTAAATGATCAGTTCCAGTATTATGATTGGTGGGTACCAGAATATTCTCTGTGGACAGAGTATAAGGAGACAGCTTCCTGCCTTAAAGCAATGCCTTAAACAGTGTTTGACTGACCATCTTCTTGTGTTATTTAAGCATAATACTACATTGTGTCTGGAGTTATAGTCCTATAATTCAAAAAAGGCTTGCAGACAAAGTAAATAATGGACGTTAGCTCGTTCTTAACATTTGTCTGCTATTCTGCTCAGAACTATAGCTCTTAAACTCTGAACTAAATGTTGTTTATCAATTGTTGTTTTGATTTTGACATCAAATTGAGTATCAAATTAGATATTTGATTTTCAAATTTGAGAAAGAGTTTCAATAAATGGAACAGCCAACAGCCAGTATCTGCCAGCTATGACTATGACATCATCACAGCTGACTTTGGTAGGTCAGTATACTGTAGTCCGAATTATTCTGATGTTTTATCGACTTTTTTTTATATCGGTCTGTCGTCGATTACAGACTGATATAAAAAAAAAGTCGATAAAACGTCAGAATAATTCGGACTAAGTAGACTGGCAATGCAATGCAAATGTAAATATATTAATTTAAAATGTGTGATCAGTAGAATTTGCTTTTTTAAAGGTGGGATCCCTGTGTAGTTTTCCCCCAATTATCATGATGATAAATAACAGCATGCAATCTGAGCCTTTGTCTATATTTGTGTGCACGTCCACCGCCTTGGGATGTCAAACATCACTTGGCAGTGACTTATATAGGAACAATCTATGCCAGTCTTGTTCATATATGTACGTTTCAATTGTTGTAGAATTTTTCTATGGATGTAATAAAAATTTAAAATCCTCAGCCAACTGTCTCAGTTCTAAATGCTTTTTAGCTGAAATCGCTCTAAAAAAACGGACATTCTACATGTTGACCCACTCTTAACTATTACTTCTGGTTGGGCGGCAGCGTACCCTCATTAAAGGCCTTGCTTGTTTTAACCTGTATCAATCTAGACGGTCTGCGTATTGGAGTGTTATCCCAGGTTTACACCAAAACCAGTCACTAATCAACACCAAATAATCATTGTACAATGCCGTCCAAAGTGCAATATTAGCATGGAATTAAATGAAACCAGAGACGTATACACTACAGAGTTTGACTTTATAAGTGTCTGATCAAACTAGATGAAAAATCTTTTAAGATTTCAGAAAAACGACAAAAACCCCAAACAAACAAAAACTATTTTTTTCAATTTGCAACTTTATTAAATCTTATAAAGCATAATGACCACTTTAGATGTAGCGATAATGATACAGTGCTCGACCCGTACCCCTTAGGTTTGTCAGTACTTCATATACATGTACACATTTACCGGGCCACATTTCCACATGCACATGTTCCACGTTTTTGATATCTCTCGTTGACTCACTTTATCTGACAGTGCATCTTGCGCAAGAATAGGTCCTCTACATAAGCGTTCCTTGTCCGCGATGCTCTCGGCTTAATTGCTGCCTTCGGCTGTCTTTAGCCGAGGGGACTATTGGTTTTATATAATAGCTATATTTTCAATTATAGTATATCAATTCTATCTTCTTGTAATATGATGTATATGTACATGTAACTGTTCTGTTTCACTGTGTCTTGAAAAAGGAGCGAATCGCTCCGAAAATTTGACAACCTAAACCTGTCCACACTGTTGGAATTACTTCTTTGCCCCATGTACATTGTATATATATAGTAGTCACTCTTGTTAGAACAGTATTTAAGTGTTTACCTTTCAATGTGATTTGTTCCTGTAATCTCTTACATTGTTAACATTTTGATCGAAATGTAACGGGGAAATACTCCTCGTCAAGAATACACTTAAGGGTTCACGGTTCTTGGTTATTTCATGCAGACCACACAAGATAAAAACTTATCATTTTCGTACGGCGGACAAGGCAGAGATCCACACACTGTTTTAACTCCGTAAAACAGTTTCCCGTCATTGTTAGCGTCGCCTCCCGGCACCGTCTGCGGTACCTCATCCACACACACATGTTCACTAGCTGCTTTATGTCTGGGATTTCCTGATGCCAGGCTACCGTGGTACGCCTCCACCCAGTCAGGGTAACAGTTGACCCGACCTGGAATCATAAGAACCATTGAATAGGGAGTTCCATCGCACACGGCACAGGGCGCGTCTGCGTCCTCTACACCAAACACGACAGGCGGACGCTGGTATTCGGCACCATACATATAGCCGACATTGCCATGCTCGTAGTACTTAAAAGGTCCCCATGTGGGATCTGAGGGAAGGCAGACATATTCAGCAGCAGATCCTTTCATTGAATACAGGGATCCACCCACATAACCTGCATACACCAGGGTTGAAATATCCTTTGGACAATCACTGCGACCCCACCTTGTAAATAGTACATGGTTTTCAATCTTTGTCTTAAGATCCTGTACTTGGGTCTGTAAATCATGGAGTTGCTGTTCCACGTAAGATGGATTGCTTAATGATATTCGTTCTTGAACGTAGTTGTCGCTCTCCGCATCACCCGGACATATCCTCGACACTAAAATGAATAACCCTAAAACAGGTAGCATGATGTCACTACCTTGAAACGTAAGATTAACCGAGACAGACTATAAAATGTATGTCTAGACGTGTTGAGTATGTTTTAAGCTATTCCACTCTATTTTTGTTTATCTATTGCCATGGGTAAGCCCCGTGAAAATCACGTGTTTGTGACGTGATTGGATGTTGTGAGGCAACCTTGGTAAGTCTCCAGTAAACGTCATTGTTCTAGGAGGTCTGATGATTGTTTGGTCTATAGCATGTAAATGTATATTGTTCTAGGAGGTCTGAGGATGGTTTGGTCTGTAGATAGCATGTTAATGTATATTGTTCTAGGAGGTCTGATGATGGTTTGGTCTATAGCATGGTAATGTATATTGTTCTAGGAGGTCTGATGGTGGTTTGGTCTGTAGCATGGTAATGTATATTGTTCTAGGAGGTCTGATGATGGTTTGGTCTATAGCATGGTAATGTAAATTGTTCTAGGAGGTCTGATGGTGGTCTATAGCATGTAAATGTATATTGGACTAGGAGGTCTGATGATGGTTTGGTCTAAAGCATGTAAATGTATATTGTAATAGGAGGTCTGATGATGGTTTGGTCTGTTGCATGTTAATGTATATTGTTCTAGGAGGTCTGAGGATTGTTTGGTCTGTAGATAGCATGTTAATGTATATTTTTCTAGGAGGTATGATGATGGTTTGGTCTATAGCATATATCATGTCAATGTATATTGTTCTAGGAGGTCTGATGGTGGTCTATAGCATGTAAATGTATATCGTACTAGGAGGTCTGATGATGGTTTGGTATATAGAATGTAAATGTATATTGTACTAGGAGGTTTGATGATGGTTTGGTCTATAGCATGGTAATGTATATTGTACTAGGAGGTCTGATTATGGTGTATATTATTCTAGGAGGTCTGATGATTGTTTGGTCTATAGCATGTTAATGTATATTGTACTAGGAGGTCTGATTATGGTGTATATTATTCTAGGAGGTCTGATGATTGTTTGGTCTATAGCATGTAAATGTACATTGTACTAGGAGGTCTGATGATGGTTTGGTATATAGAATGTAAATGTATATTGTACTAGGAGGCCTGATGATGGTTTGGTCTATAGCATGGTAATGTATAATGTTCTAGGAGGTCTGATGGTGGTTTGTTCTGTAGCATGGTAATGTATATTATTCCAGGAGGTCTGATGATGGTTTGGTCTAAAGCATGTAAATGTATATTGTAATAGGAGGTCTGATGATGGTTTGGTCTAGGGCATCGCATGTTAATGTATATTGTTCTAGGAAGTCTGATGATGGTTTGGTCTATAGCGTGTTAATGTATATTGTTCTAGGAGGCCTGATGATGGTTTGGTCTATAGCATGGAAATGTATATTGTTCTAGGAGGTCTGATGCTGGTTTGGTCTGTATCATGGTAATGTATATTGGTCTAGGAGGTCTGATGATGGTTTGGCCTATAGCATGTAAATGTATATTGTACTAGGAGGTCTGAAGATGGTTTGGTCTATAGCATAGCATGTTACGGTATATTGTTCTAGGAGGTCTGATGATTCTTTGGTCTATAGCATGTAAATGTATATTGGACTAGGAGGTCTGATGATGGTTTGGTCTATGGCATGCTAATGTATATTGTTCTAGGAGGTCTGAAGATGGTTTGGTCTATAGCATAGCATGTTACGGTATATTGTTCTAGGAGGTCTGATGCTGGTTTGGTCTGTAGCATGGTAATGTATATTATTCCAGGAGGTCTGATGATGGTTTGGTCTGTAGCATAGCATGTTACTGTATATTGTTCTAGGAGGTCTGATGCTGGTTTGGTCTGTATCATGGTAATGTATATTGGTCTAGGAGGTCTGATGATGGTTTGGTATATAGAATGTAAATGTATATTGTACTAGGAGGTTTGATGATGGTTTGGTCTATAGCATGGTAATGTATATTGTACTAGGAGGTCTGATTATGGTGTATATTATTCTAGGAGGTCTGATGATGGTTTGGTCTATAGCATGGTAATGTATCTTGTTCTAGGAGGTCTGATGGTGGTTTGGTCTGTAGCATGGTAATGTATATTATTCTAGGAGGTCTGATGATGGTTTGGTCTGTAGCATGTTAATGGATATTGTTCTAGGAGGTCTGATGATTGTTTGGTCTATAGCATGGTAAAGTATATTGTTCTAGGAGGTCTGATGATGGCTTGGTCTATAGCATGGTAATGTATATTGTTCTAGGGGGTCTGATGGTGGTTTGGTCTGTAGCATGGTAATGTATATTATTCCAGGAGGTCTGATGATGGTTTGGTCTGCAGCATAGCATGTTAATGTATATTGTTATAGGAGGTCTGATGATGGTTTGGTCTATAGCATAGCATGTTAATGTATATTTTTATAAGAGGTATGATGATGGTTTGGTCTATAGCATATATCATGTCAATGTATATTGTTCTAGGAGGTCTGATGATGGTTTGGTCTATATCATTTCAATGTATATTGTTCTAGGAGGTCTGATGATTGTTTGGTCTATAGCATGTAAATGTATATTGTTCTAGGAGGTCTGATGATGGTTTGGTCTAGGGCATAGCATGGTAATAGAAATTGTTCTAGGAGGACTGATGATGGTTTGGTCTATAGCATGGTAGTGTATATTGTACTAGGAGGTCTGATGATGGTTTGGTCTAGGGCATAGCATGGTAATAGATATTGTTCTAGGAGGTCTGATGATGGTTTGGTCTGTAGCATGTTAATGTATATTAGTCTAGGAGGTCTGATGATGGTTTGGTCTATAGCATGGTAATGGATCTTGTTCTAGGAGGTCTGATGGTGGTCTATAGCATGTAAATGTATATTGTTCTAGGAGGTCTGATGATGGTTTGGTATATGGCATAGCGAGGTCTGATGATGGTTTGGTCTATAGCATGTAAATGTATATTGTACTAGGAGGTCTGATGATGTTTTGGTCTAGGGCATAGCATGGTAATAGATATTGTTCTAGGAAGTCTGATGATGGTTTGGTCTATAGCATGGTAAAGTATATTGTTCTAGGAGGTCTGATGATGGTTTGTCTGATGATGGTTTGGTCTGTAGCATAGCATGTTACTGTATATTGTTCTAGGAGGTCTGATGATGGTTTGGTCTATAACATGGTAATGTATATTGTTCTAGGAGGTCTGATGAGGGTTTGGTCTATAGCATAGCATGTTAATGTATATTTTTATAAGAGGTATGATGATGGTTTGGTCTATAGCATATATCATGTCAATGAATATTGTTCTAGGAGGACTGATGATGGTTTGGTCTATAGCATGGTAGTGTATATTGTACTAGGAGGTCTGATGATGGTTTGGTCTAGGGCACAGCATGGTAATAGATATTGTTCTAGGAGGTCTGATGATGGTTTGGTCTATAACATGGTAATGTATATTGTTCTAGGAGGTCTGATGATGGTTTAGTTTATAGCATGTTAAAGCATATTGTTCTAGGAGGTCTGATGATGGTTTGGTCTAGGGCATAGCATGGTAATAGAAATTGTTCTAGGAGGACTGATGATGGTTTGGTCTATAGCATGGTAGTGTATATTGTACTAGGAGGTCTGATGATGGTTTGGTCTAGGGCATAGCATGGTAATAGATCTTGTTCTAGGCGGTCTGATGATGGTTTGGTCTGTAGCATGTTAATGTATATTAGTCTAGGAGGTCTGATGATGGTTTGGTCTATAACATGGTAATGTATATTGTTCTAGGAGGTCTGATGATGGCTTGGTCTGTAGCATGTTAATGTATATTGTTCTAGGAGGTCTGATGATCGTTTGGTCTATAGCATGGTAAAGTATATTGTCCTAGGAGGTCTGATGATGGTTTGGTCGATAGCATGGTAATGTATATTGTTCTAGGAGGGTATATTGTTCTAGGAGGTCTGATGATGGTTTGGTCTATATCATTTCAATGTATATTGTTCTAGGAGGTCTGATGATGGTTTGGTATATGGCAAGGAGGTCTGATGATTGTTTGGTCTATAGCATGTTAATGTATATTGTACTAGGAGGTCTGATTATGGTTTGGTCTATAGCAGATGGTTTGGTCTATATCATTTCAATGTGATGATGGTTTGGTATATGGCAAGGAGGTCTGATGATTGTTTGGTCTATAGCATGGTAAAGTATATTGTTCTAGGAGGTCTTAAGATGGTTTTGTCTATAGCATGGTAATGTATATTGTTCTAGGAGGTCTGATGATGGTTTAGTTTATAGCATGTTAAAGCATATTGTTCTAGGAGGTCTGATGATGGTTTGGTCTATAGCATAGCATGTTAATGTATATTTTTATAACAGGTCTGATGGTGGTTTGGTCTATAGCATAGCATTTCAATGTATATTGTTCTAGGAGGTCTGATGATAGTTTGGTCTATAGCATAGCATGTTAATGTATATATTTCTAGGAGGTCTGATGATGGTTTGGTCTATAGCATGGTAATGTATATTGTTCTAGGAGGTCTGATGATGGTTTGGTCTATAGCGTGGTAATGTATATTGTTCTAGGAGGTCTGCTGATGGTTTAGTTTATAGCATGTTAAAGCATATTGTTCTAGGAGGTCTGATGATGGTTTGGTCTATAGCAAAGCATGTTAATGTATATTGTTCTAGGAGGTCTGATGATAGTTTGGTCTATAGCATAGCATGTTAATGTATATATTTCTAGGAGGTCTGATGATGGTTTGGTATAAAGCATGGTAATGTATATTTTGTTCTAGGAGGTCTGGTGCTGGTTTGGTCTGTGTCATGGTAATGTATATTGTTCTAGGAGGTCTGATGATGGTTTGGTCTATAGCATAGCATTTCAATGTATATTGTTCTAGGAGGTCTGAAGATGGTTTGGTCTATAGCATGTAAATGTATATTGTTCTAGGAGGTCTGATGATGGTTTGGTATATGGCATAGCATGTTAATGTTTATTGTTCAAGGAGGTCTGATGATGGTTTGGTCTATAGCATGTTAATGTATATTGTACTAGGAGGTCTGATGATGGTTTGGTCTATAGCTTGGTAATGTATATTGTTCTAGGAGGTCTGCTGATGGTTTGGTTTATAGCATGTTAAAGTATATTGTTCTAGGAGGTCTGAAGATGGTTTGGTCTATAGCATGGTAATGTATATTGTTCTAGGAGGTCTGCTGATGGTTTAGTTTATAGCATGTTAAAGTATATTGTTCTAGGAGGTCTGATGATGGTTTGGTCTATAGCATAGCATGTTAATGTATATTTTTTATAACAGGTCTGATGGTGGTTTGGTCTATAGCATAGCATGTTAATGTATATATTTCTAGGAGGTCTGTTGATGGTTTGGTCTATAGCATGGTAATGTATATTGTTCTAGGAGGTCTGTTGATGGTTTGGTCTATAGCATCGTAATGTATATTGCTCTAGGAGGTCTGATGATGTTTTGGTCTATAGCATAGCAAGTTAATGTATATTTTTTATAACAGGACTGATGGTGGTTTGGTCTATAGCATGTAAATGTATATTGTTCTAGGAGTTCTGATGATGGTTTGGTCTCTAGGAGGTCTGATGATGGTTTGGTCCATAGCATAGCATGTTAATGTATATTGTTCTAGGAGGTCTGATGATTCTTTGGTATATAGCATGGTAATGTGCAATCCGAGGCAGCAATATTGCAATATATTACCATTCCTGTAAACTCTCAATTTTATTAATTACAAACGGCAATTTTTACCTTATCTCCCATTTCAACATCGATTAAAATGTATATTTAGCAACGATGTGCAATGGCAAGCAAATTCGGAAATATAAAACCGTTTATTTCACATTGTCTTTTTATTTGAATTACGATGAATACAATACAACACGCCAAAACATTTATAATCAACAAAACAAAACCTAAAACGCCTTAATTTGAACAAAAAATATATACAATCAGGGTAAAATATAAAAGACATTAAATTACATAAGTATACGAAGAGAATCAGCCCTCATCTCTCGGAACTCTGTCGTTGATTTATCCGTCAGAATTCACCATCTG
The DNA here is from genome assembly GCF_002113885.1 of Mizuhopecten yessoensis. Taxonomy (NCBI): domain Eukaryota; kingdom Metazoa; phylum Mollusca; class Bivalvia; order Pectinida; family Pectinidae; genus Mizuhopecten; species Mizuhopecten yessoensis. The sequence continues at coordinate 575,150 of NW_018408911.1, read as the reverse complement.
TCACGGAAATTGTAATATATCGACCCGGCCTATGGATATCTTATCAGCTGTTATATGCTATGTGTGTGATATGTTAACATCGCACCTTATATTGTGGAAGCATGGATGATGCTATCAAGAAAAGGAAAATTCGCCATCGGAATCTTCAATCTGATCATACATTTAGGTAGTCAATACGTCGGTTATGTTGAAAGTAAAAGTCTAGGTAAGCAGCTGATGTAGAAGTGATTGTTTTGTCCTTGCTTTCATTTTGAGGATGGTATACGATCGAATCGTCGATATATGAAAAAGTGAAATCGAAGAAATTGGCAAGGTGTTTTTTTTACTTTCCTGACGAGCTCTTCTATAAATTCAGCCTCATAAATAAATAATTACAAGTTGGCTAAGAGAGGGGGAACGATTCATCCCTTTCATAGGGGTTTGTACACATTCTGCTGGAAGATCTTGTCACCGATCAAACTTAGTCTTAATTGTTTTCGCATTATTCTATTTATTCATTAATTAGAGAGTTCTTCGACGCTTTTGAAAAGAATGTAACGCCTTCAAGTTTAGTTTAGTGAGTTATTGACAAAATAGGCAGGGAACCGATATGTATTTATTAAAATACCTGTCCAACACTTATGAATAGCGAATCTCTATGGTGAACGAGAAAAGACATTATTCATTTCAACAACACCTTTTGTACAAATAAATCCGTTGAAGATATTTTTTTCTTATCATCAAGGCCTTATGAAAACACTTATTTTCATAGTTGTTACTATTTTAAATATATTACATGGTGAAAATAATAATATCAAAATAGTATCACATTTAATTATCACATGTGTGGGTATGTGTTTGTGTGCATTTTTACGCTGAAAATCTGTAACCTTAAAAATGCGAGTGTCGTCAAAACAAAGGCATCAAGTGTATTGATATATTGATATACATGTACTGTGCTGGAATTGAAAAGAGGGAAATAATTCTTACAGATTAGACTGCCCACAAATAGTGTTTTTCCACGTATTATTGTACCGTTGTTAATGGTTACAGATGACCTTGTTACCGTTGTTAATGGATTACAGATGACCTTGAAATTGGGGATTTCAATTTTGCAACACACATGTCGTTCTGTCCTCAACGGTCTCGTGAAATCTCCTCTCGAAATTGTTTATCAGTACCGCCACCTTAGTTTATACAAGTCCCACACTTTTGGTAATCTCCATAAAACAGATTCTTTTGAAGTGAACAAGTCAAGTCTTATTCTTTAGGACGATATTCCCCAAAAACGTAATTATTTACAGCGGAAGGGTCGTTTTGGGGGCCGAAGATAAAAACATGTATACAGTTGATATAAGATATTCACGTTTAATAGATTTGTTTACGCCGTTTAAGAGACAGAATATCTATTTAAGCTCGATGCGTTAGCTTTACAAGGTTTTGCCCTTCCTACACATGCCTTAAAACAGTAGGTACATTTTAGCTTTAAAAATGATATATCATATATTCCTGCTTCCCAAACGTAGATGGAATGGGTGTATAATTCATGTTAAAACTACCGCATCAAACCTGGACGTGTTTTTCTTAATTTCAAAGGGAACCATTTACAGTCTTTAAAGTAATGAAAACAAAAACAAATCGGCTTTTTGAAATGTGACTATTTAATATTAAATCATCAACTCCCACCTAAGTGGATCTGGTTAATTCTTAGTATTAAACATCCCCGTACCACTGTCAAACAACTGCAGAAAACCATACTATGTTGGACTATTATGAAAATTAATAACCAAGAAGCCAAATCATACGTGTAACCTTAAAAGTGGACTAAATTAAACTACAGGCAAATGATCAGTATTCATGAATATAAGACATCCAAAAAAACCTGTTAAAAGATTTAAACACATTTGACCCCTTTGACCCCTTTGACCCCTTTGACCTTGAAAGACGAACAATGTCATAATGTTGAACACACTTTATAGTCCTACATCTCAGCATGCAACTTGCCAAATATCATCATCCTAGACCTTTTGTTTATTGAGATTATGTCATTTAAAGGTTTATACACATTTGACCAAATGGGACCCTGAAAGAATTGAGAACCCTCCATCCAAGCATTTTGCTGGCCAAATATCAACAGTTCTATACAGAAGTTTTTTGAAAGTTTTTCAATATATTTGACATCAGTGACCCTGCATATAAGTCAAGGTCATTAATTTGAACACATTTGGTAACCATTCATCCCCGCGTGTTATTGGTCAAATATCATCATCCTGGACCTTTTGGTTATTCAGAAGAAGTTGTTTGAAAGGTTTTTTGAGATAAGTGACCTTGAATATAAGTCAATGTCATTCATTTTAACAAACTTGGTCGCCCTTCATCACAGCATCTTATTGGCCAAATATGATCATTGGCCTTATTGTCATTCAGAAGATGTCGTTTGAACCTTTTTAACATATTTGACATCAGTGATATTGAATAAAAGTCAAGGTAATTCACTTGAACAAACTTGGTAGCCCTTCATGCCAGCATATTACTGGCCATATAGCATCACCCTTGGTCATTTGGTTATTAGCAGGGCTGAAAATAACAGCTAAGAGAGTTTTCACTTGCAGGCTAGCATGTCGATACTGTCAACCTCTGCATCATCCGTTAGATCCAATCTAAAATGAATATTCGTACAAGGCGGGCGTCGTCGATAAAGCAAGAGACGCTTACGCTTCCGGAATATCTGGTCGGTCTTATTATACCTGTACTTTTTCAAGATTCTCCGTGTAAATATTTCCTTTGTTCATATTTTGCACTAGTTTTATCGCTTTTGTTTGAAATATGGATGTGATCAGATATCGATATTCTCTTGTAGTTTTTTAGAATACATTTACTGATTTATTCTTGTTAAAACATTATTTAAATATCAAACTTTAACAAGAATAGACTACACATTCCCCAGGAAGGTTGATTTTATTTTTGCGTGTGTTGCAATGGGAAAAACGTTTTTCATAATCCAAAGGAATTAGACAATGTTCTACCTTTTTAAAATCTGTATTGTGATTGCTATCCTCCGCCCAGACTCCAATTAATATTTATACAAAATAGCTTTAAAATGCAAACATGTCCATAACTTTGTTTATATGGGGATGCGAAGTACAATTTCAGTATGAGACATTCCGACCTCCCAAGATACATCAGTTCAACAAGTGTTTGATGAACGTATTTGAAAAAGCAAAGAATTTCTGCTCCGAACAAATCCTTAAAACAGAAGAAGGGCCATAACTGTCTACCGTAAGTCACGGAACCCCGTGTTGGTGTGCTACGCTCAGCCTTTCCAAGGTTCACAAGGATTGCAAGTTTAGTAAATGCAGGTGCCCGGCAGATTGCAGAAATACCTTCTTGACCAGCATGGTCCTCGGGTTACAACCGGTGAGAAGGTATAGCCATATACACCCTACCTGTTCTACGTTGCACATGATCGCATGGTTTGTGATAGTGCCGTCAATGGCAATCTCATTAAAATCAGACGTTAATAAAAATACCTACGGCTATTCATGCGGGACGTAATAATGAACAGCTGTATTTATTCAGATTGCGTCAATGATACATGTGAATGCCTGGACACTTACGGCATAGACATCTAACGGTGATGCCAAATACAGTTGTCGCTCATGTAGATAACCAATTTTTTTTCAAACATACACAATATATAGATGACTGCCCCCATACGCTGCCACCCACAAGATAATTACACAAGCTGATGATGCCTCCGATACCAGTAGCAAAGGTACGTTAAACTACAACGTGGCCCTAACCCTAACCCTAACCCTAGCCCTAGGCCTAACCTAGCTCTTCTCAAACAAAATCGTATAAGCGAAGTGCAAAGTTCATCGCTCAAAGACAAAAATGAAGTACACATACCCGTTGTCAACAGTAAAGCAAGGAAAAGTAATGATCGCAGAGAAACCGGTAATGATTATCTGCAGAAACCGGAAATGGTTACCTGGAGAAACCGGAAACGGTTACCTGGAGAAATCGGAAATGGTTACCTGGAGAAAACATGAAATTCGTTCTATAACTAGACACAGGCCATAAACTGTGCATCATAGATACATTTTTACATATATGCCATCTAGAGGTCACACCGCGAAATGAGATCATGTAGCTACCGTAGAGGAAATCTGAGAAATCTACAGAAAATTAAACAACACACATCATCGTCATGACGTCTTAATCTGTTTCTATGACTAGAGATCCGTCTAATAATAGAGACAATCCTGCAGTCCTTCTTTCTGTAACAGCAGCTTCACCATAGAGAGAACTGAATACCTACCTTCAAATAAAACAAAAACAAACAAAAAAAGACAGACAGACGATGTGCAGGTCGACATCCACAAGCATTCCCGTACATTGGATAACATTCCCGGTAAACCTAGTTAGGACAAAAGGAATAAACACCTTTATAACGACAGATCAGATATTAAACTCCTGGAGAAAGATCTCCACTACCCCAACCCATCAACCTTATCCAAGTTTTTTAAGATAGCTCACCATGGTCCAAACCACAGACGAAGACATACCAGTAATAAAAGTGAGATCAAGAACCGGCATAATGGCCAGGAGTAAATGGAAAGATAAGGCTCGTCCAGTGACAGAATCCTTACAGCTACTGTTGAAATGAGTCAATGACCCAGGTTACATAGATTTACATAGATTTAGGTAAGTGAAGTTTCGTCAGTCGGTCCAGAGAAATTCCAGAATCTAGGTATCTGTTATATTATGTCTCTTCAGAATCTCCATCGGTTCCGTCCTGAACGAAGAAAGATAACTCTTGTGATGCCTAACTTTGGGTTATACAAATAGATAAAAAAAAATCACGATAAAACATGAGCTTTTGAAATTAGAATAACACGGATCGGGCGTTATGTGTCTGTGAAGACACATGTGCCTGATCTCTATACGACCTAATGACGTATCGTTGTTGATGGACCGTTAAGATGATATCTACTGTGTTTGAAATATGATTATTAAAACATGCACCGCTTATCTAATGTAAAATCCGGAAATATCGCCTTCTTTACTGCGTGCTTTATAAAGAGGTTAGTAATTATCATACCCGGACCGTACTAGAGACACATACCAAGTCATATGACTGTCACGTGGTTGGTTGGGTTGGTCTGGGTTTCTATATATTTTTGCGAAATTTCTTCTTTAGCCAAGAGAAGTATACGTCTCTGAATGTCGTCATTAAATGTAAGTATCTAAGTTATTATGAAGCGTTTACAAATGTAGAGGTATTTTTTTCCTGATATATTCTATAAGTGGAAAGTTTGGACAGTAGCGATATCGCAGAATTTACCGTATAGGCACTGTGATCAAACGGCCACCGAAACTGGGCACGTAATGGCTCGTTTAATGACTTGATTAAGCTATGATTTTAGACTTTAATATAAGACGTTATTGTAAGCTGACTTTCTAGGTAAAGTCAGGACTGAGCGTTTGTTGTTGGTAAAGTACGTGAAACACCGCCTTAATGTTCAACAAGCCGTCGGAACGATGGTCGCAATAATAGCTCTCAAGAGCTCATGTTCCTTGCTTACCTGTATGCGACGTTAAATAAAGTTTCTTGTGTATCTTGTATCTTGGTATAGCTACTCTAATTTTCAACCCCTAGATAAGTCATTTACACAGATCCCAATTAAAATCGGAAATTATAATTGTAATTTGAACATAATGAACTTGTACATTAATAATTAAGATGGTACACAGGGAGGTTAACAAAGTCAATAATTAGCAGTTCCGCCGCATCCAGCTTTTTATTTATTCATCTATATTGACTACGTTAACATCTCTATGGACCATTTTAATTGCTAATATTGAAGTTCAATTAGTTTTAATACACATATGAATTTTGATTTTAAATTAGGGTCTTTGAAAATGACTAATCAGGGGTTGACAATTTGGGTGACAACAGCCTCTTTATGAGGGTTTGTTGGACTTGAATGGCTCCGATACTGGTCGCTAACGCTACTGAAATGATTTCTAAATATAATATGGACGTCGCCTTATTGGTAAATAATGTGACACAACATACATCTGGACTTATTGGTAAGTATCATAAGTATTATAACGATTTTAAAAGATGAACTTCGTTGTCCAAAATTCCACAATCTACTCAGCGGATTCGTCTATTCGGAACGCACTTTCTTTTTTCGTGACGTTAGCCTAAATTGTTATTCCAAATATTGTTGATTTCTTATCGTGACACAATACACACAGCGTGTAGTAGCCGTTTCTCTGGCTGCCTAAGGGGAGGAGCAAATGATGGGAGCAAGAGGGGAGAGAAAGATCGCTAAAAGATATGTTCGGAGAGATGGGGAGAGATCACTGATGATATGTTAGGCGGGAGGGGGTATTACTAATGATAGTAGTACTTACATGTACGGTTGGGTCTGGCGAGACGGACCGTATAAGTCTGTACATCAGTACGAGCTAGGAGTGCACCGTGTCAGTATCAAGATAACTCCTGATGTCGATGTACCCAACACACGTGTCAGAGAACACGTCAGCCACGTCAACTGTCTCCACGGAAGATATTATTCAATACAATGTAAAGTCAAATGAATGCAAAGTTTTATAATTGAAGAAAAAAAATAAAGGCTCTGATGAATTTCTAAAGAATGTTCAAGTCTGATCGAAATCAATCGTTTCGTCATAAATAAGTAGTGTCTTATGCTAAAATCCGTGTTGCAATTATTAAGTATCCATCACCGACATTACGTTAAATGTTGACCACATACACTATTGTGTAATGCCATTACCTGACGTCAAACGGAAACTATGTACGTCCGATAACATAACGTATATATGTTTTTGTGTGCAAGTGTCACTATCGGGCTTCTGTTTCATGAGAACTATTTAGAATTACCAAAACATAATAACACAAAATGTGCCGAAACTACATCACTGTGATTACTCTGCCGACTGAACTACTTTCCAGCACGAAAGGCTCGCTTGTCATCGTACCATGCTATGACGTCATAGGTATGAAACTTTCCGCGTGTCTTGGTGTGCGGTTATGACGCACAATTTGTAAATGTCTTGGAAAGCATGCTAAGCTTTCGTGGGGTTTAGGGAGGTGTATCACCTTTCTTATAATATCATTGAACTCATCAAAGTTTTATTCTCGGCGCTTCTTTCAGCGTATCAGCTAGAATCTGACAGCCAGCCAGCACACGCTGACACAGCCTTCTCCGTCAGAAACGATCTTCACTCCGCTGACATAAACCAGATTTTCTCTCGCCAAAGAAAATCGTAAACATAGGATGATTACGTATATACATTAACAGTTTGATAATTCTCTAAAACACTTCTCCGTGGATTTTAGTTAGTCACTTCACCTACTTTTTGTGAACACTATGGCCAACAAACGAGGAACGTAAAAGAACCGTACTTGGTAATGACATCGTGATCAAAAGATTACGGCACCGTCATTGCGATACCGTTGTCCGCGTGTCAGTTAGAAAGACAACGGTGTTCGTCGGTAAGCCCAACTTAATGGTACGCTTTAAAAAAATTAGTTAGAAAGACAACGGTGTTCGTCGGTAAGCCCAACTTAATGGTATGCTTTAGTTAGAAAGACAACAGTGTTCGTCGGTAAGCCCACCTTAATGGTACGCTTTAGTTAGAGAGACAACGGTGTTCGTCGGCAAGCCCAACTTAATGGTATGCTTTAGTTAGAAAGACAACGGTGTTCGTCGGTTAGCCCAACTTAATGGTGCGCTTTAGTTAGAAAGATAACGGTGTTCGTCGGTAAGCCCAACTTGTCTGGTTGGACGGGAATGAAACCAATCATTTATCCGTTTACATATTTTTGAAAAGGGAAAAAAATAGTTAAGTTTATGGTGAATTCTACAACGTCTGCGATTTAACGACATTTTTCATTGGCTTATAACAGTGTACCATTTTCCAACAGACCATGCACGAGCAACGATGATGTCGATAAAAGGATATTTCTGATTGATTGAAATGAACATAATTGTGTAAAGCATGACGTCGGTGTTAATAATAAAATGGCTACTTAAGTAAGGAAGAATATTTTTCGAATTTCATACCCCGAATTGTTGACTTTTACCAACCACACACAAAACTCGCTCAACTCGTTCATTGTCAAGGGTCACGCTCAGGCAGCGAACGCGATGTAAGTTTTGCATGTACAGTAAATCCTTTCCAAATAAATCCTTGTCAAACAAGCAACACGGGACAGCCGCCGACCGTGTTAGAAATGAGAAAATCACACAGCTTGATGTGAAATGAAAACATTGACATCACGTGACAAATGTTTACATACGCAAAAGATCAACCTAATTTGATTATCTAGGCCTCCTTGCCTGATATACAGTCGCACGGACACTGAGGTAGGCACGATTACACACTTACGTCACTTTTAAATTTGTAGAATAGACATATTTTTGTATATTATGGTTGAACATATACCGGGGGGGTGG
>NW_018408911.1:547386-565941 GCF_002113885.1 Mizuhopecten yessoensis | reverse complement strand
GGGGGGGATGTTGGGAAAATGATTATAGCGGCCTTCGTTAAATTGGTTTCCAACATTTTCGTTCGTATATACAACCTCATAGTCCCTTATTCTACCATAATACACGTACATACGTTGATTATTTCCTAAGTATATATAACGAAGACAACAAAATGTTGGCCAAATATAATTATAAGGGGGAGGTAGGTCCGAGTAATTTATTTCTAAAACCATTTTCGAAGCCTGGTCGTGTGTTCTACATTAAATCACAATAGGAAGATGCTGATCTGTATTGTATCAATGGACTTATTCAATTTAAACCAAATAATTTCAACGTCGCTTGTAGGCAGTGTGACCTACAGTGGTATGTAATTGAGGCAATTAAAATCGCACGCGCATATTTACCCAGTTAAATACCGACCTTTACGAGGTAGTTTATAGAACGGTCGGAACCATATTTGTCCGACTAAAGAACACATACAGCTGGAATAATATTTTCAAAACATGACTTATCATACATGTACATTCCTGTGTAACTGGAGGCGTAACTCCAGGCGATACACAGCTCAACTGTGACTGCACTGTGTTAATTTCAATCAATTTCAATGCAAATAAAAGAAAGCTTCCTTGAAATCAACACTTTACGGTACATTTCATGTAAACAAGCTAGGTTTGTTTGCAAGCATCAGGGACGTATAGTGTATATACTGTCCCTGCAAGTATGCATAGTATGTAGGATTACGTGATGGTCTGTCCATTAATGCACCTGTTTCGACCAATGAAAATCGCCGTTACATCAAAGATGTTGTAGAAAGTGTTGAAGAAGCCGTTTCTCGGTTAGTCTCGTTCAACCAGACTCTTGTTGTCTGCGCAAGCTACGCCGAGCACTGATCAAGCTTCTGGTGGACCGAGACTAACCGAGAAACGAGAAACAAGAGGTTAAAACATGCTAGTTCCCACGTAACAGAGCAGGTGTCATAAGACGTTGACCAAAACTTTCGTAGGAGGAGGGAGAGGAGGAAGAGGAGGATGCAAATAGCGACAACCTCATTGTCCCCAATAACTCAAAGGGTAGTCACCCAACACTACTACCAGTAGTATATAGAGATAACACAAGGGTGATAGACTCTTAATTCAATTCAACTTTATTGCATTTGTACCAAAGTTACTTTAAATGGATCGAACAGCCAATTCCCACAACATTAATAAACATAAAGGAACTATACTCAGATTTTAAGTATAATATTGAACTTACGCACTTTGAAATAAGGTACCTTATAGTTAACTGTTTTTGGGAGGAGCAAGCTAGGGGTGTTATCTTGAGTGGATCCGGGAGTATATTTATTTGTCCATACGAGTAACTACGGTAATTGACTGGGAAACAGTAATTGGATCGTTTTAAATCCATTCATATCGCGGCAATTTGTGCTGCATTTTTAAATTATTTACACGTACACTTGTAATTTCGTTGCAAGGACTACATATACATACGTGGACTTTAGGTTAGACATACATGTGAAAATGCTGTATTTCAACAGAGACGTATAATACATTATACGTCTCTGATCTCAATAACACGGCCACTGCGTACATCTAAAAGGTTTCGTTTAAGTACGTAATATAACACATTGAACAGACTCTGGGCCGAACACGTGTGACAGAGCTTCCCTGATCACGTCAGAGTTCAGGATCTCCGTGCCACTGGTAAACACTGGGACTACGCGTTAGATGACATGCCTATAGCTTTGTTAAATAGCTTCTAAAGAAAACCATACCTCGTGGGACTGATATGAAAAAACCCATTTTGTAACCACGATTAAAGAAACAAAATATAGCAAACAACAGCTTCAGCATTCTTGGTGTAAAAATGTCATCGAGTGTACCGGGATTTGAACCCTGGACTTCAGAGTGTTATACTCTCGCCCTAGCCGACTTATCTACCTGGTCTACGGACGTGTCTTGGCCCAACTATTCTACAATTATATAAATATATAGATATATAGATAAACAGTATAACGAAATTAAGGGGAGGCCACGTACTGTATATACCAAATACTACAGTGCAGTGGGACTGGGCCCCGGGATCCTTAAGTATAGTATTTCATTACCCGTGGGGATTTGGAATATCCTTTCCAAATTAGACGATCTATCAGGTATGAGGAAATAACCGACAAACTAGAATCTGCAGGTGTATTACATGCAAAACATGTTCGCACCCTGATTCACGAGCTAAGTTGAGAGGATGCTTTCTTGATGAGATCATTCGGAGTTCAGAAATGAATATAGATGTTCACGCATCCTAAGCTCGTGAAAAGTGCTTTACTGTCGAAGTGTTGTTCTTGTGACAATAGGCACAGGAACTTGTTGTCTTCGATACATTTTACACCTCGCACACTAACAAGTCAAGACAATTAGATGAAGTCTCAATTCAATTAAGCTCTTTGTTGTGGACATGTAATTACGTAGACTTAACATCAGATTCCTATAGTGTGACTATAAGACTTACTGCATGTTTATTAACAAAAAGGAAAATCCAACATCACTGTAAAACGTACATGTCATTAAAAAGCATGCTATATGTAGTCATTTACAATATCTACTGACAGCTGTGTGGAGAAAGGTTTGGAAAATCTGACAGTTTAAATAGCTGAAGGGAGATAACTACATCTAAACAGCTTGGCTTTAACTCTGGTTTCTGAAGTTTTCAGAAGTCCTGAACTCTGTTTGCGTTAAAACATTATTCCACACGCAGATATACTTAACACTTAAATATAAAAGAGAGTTATAGAAATGCGTACCATTTTCAATAACTTTGTAGATTAAGCCTGAAAGGATTCTGAATTTTATTTCGTATTCAAAAAGTCGAAACTGGGCATTGGAGTCGCTGGCGCTCGATAAATATAGCTTATAGTATAGTTAGAGATCATGTATCAATGTCTTATTACACAATAATGTATTGTCTTCTTTGAGGAATTGCGTGTTATGGCGCAATATCTACACATTAGAAAGGATATTTCGTCCATCGTGTGTCTTAATTAGCATGCCCCTGTGTTCAGAGCGGGGTAATGGGGTGTTCTAATTTCGGTTTCCGGAGTTCTAATAACTTAACCATGTATTCGAGACTAAAGAGCCTGCGGTAATATTACTAATGTACATTATGTATGTAATTCTTAATTCACTTTCCAGAGTTACGGGCCTTGGAAATTACTAGCCGTCGGGGTAAAACTGTGAGTTTACAGACTATAGCGGTTCTCTATACCCCAGTAATGGGTCTTTAATGACCAGTACCTTTGTGATATTTTCTTTTTTGTCCTTAGATACCGATAATGCATTTTAAAATTAGTTGACTTCCACAAGTTATTGGCCTTCCACAGTAAGAATAATCCTTCTGGAGTAAAATGTGGTTATTTCGCATACCGGTACGTGAGTTCCCGTCACTTTGGAGTATGACACACGCTAGCCGTAGTATTCACTTTTGCATACTAAGAGACGTTACACGCATTCCAGTTCTGTTTTGTTGTCTGGACTGAGTTACTAGAGAATTATATGTGCATTAAGCAGGACTAGTTCTGTAGCACTGTTTGCAGACAGTGGAAGACTTTGGATAGCTAGAACGTATCACCATTGGCGCTCCTGGTGCTGAGACGTGCCCCTACTATCCCAACAGGTTCACCTGAATAACTCATTCCAACACAAAGTCATTTCCTCTCCCATCCTCACTGCCGTGTAGATTGATTTGGCGATAGGATATCATTCTAGCTTCCCTTGCCTACCGCCGATGCTTCATCTTTCACTGGGTGTACTGCAGAACAAATACTGGCAACCGATATGTGAAATCTCGTGTTCACCTTTAAAATTTCTTTCAGCTGAAAATTAACTTGCATCTTTGTATCGGCTTTTTTGTTGATTCGGTAACATCACCATTAGCAACAGAGCTAATTGTTAGTACGGGGACAGTGTAAATTGTTAGTACGGGGACAGTGTAAATTGTTAGTACGGGGACAGTGTTAATTGTTTGTACGGGGACAGTGTAAATTGTTAGAACGGGGACAGTGTTAATTGTTAGTAAGGGGTCAGTGTTAATTGTTAGTACGGGGACAGTGTTAATTGTTTGTACGGGGACAGTGTAAATTGTTAGTACGGGACAGTGTAAATTGTTAGTACGGGAACAGTGTAAATTGTTAGTACGGGACAGTGTTACTTGTTTGTACGGGAACAGTGTAAATTGTTAGTACGGGGACAGTGTAAATTGTTAGTACGGGGACAGTGTAAATTGTTAGTACGGGACAGTGTTAATTGTTAGTACGGGAACAGTGTAAATTGTTAGTACGGGACAGTGTTAATTGTTAGTACGGGAACAGTGTAAATTGTTAGTACGGGGACAGTGTTAATTGTTAGTACGGGGACAGTGTAAATTGTTAGTACGGGGACAGTGTTAATTGTTAGTACGGGGACAGTGTAAATTGTTAGTACGGGGACAGTGTAAATTGTTAGTACGGGACAGTGTTAATTGTTAGTACGGGAACAGTGTAAATTGTTAGTACGGGACAGTGTTAATTGTTAGTACGGGAACAGTGTAAATTGTTAGTACGGGGACAGTGTTAATTGTTAGTACGGGGACAGTGTAAATTGTTAGTACGGGGACAGTGTTAATTGTTAGTACGGGGACAGTGTAAATTGTTAGTACGGGGACAGTGTTAATTGTTAGCACGGGGACTGTGTAAATTGTTAGTACGGGGACAGTGTAAATTGTTAGTACGGGACAGTGTTAATTGTTAGTACGGGGACAGTGTAAATTGTTAGTACGGGGACAGTGTAAATTGTTAGCACGGGGACAGTGTTAATTGTTAGTACGGGGACAGTGTAAATTGTTAGGACGGGGACTGTGTAAATTGTTAGTACGGGGACAGTGAAAATTGTTAGGACGGGGACAGTGTAAATTGTTAGTACGGGGACAGTGTAAATTGTTAGCACGGGGACTGTGTAAATTGTTAGTACGGGGACAGTGTTAATTGTTAGTACGGGGACAGTGTTGTTAGCGTTTCGGTCAGTAATGTTGGATGGTGTCGAGCGTTCCGACCCATTGCGGTATGCCTATGCTTTGAATGAAAGTAAAATTAGTGTTGTTCGGGGTTCTATCGCTGCGGTGTCAACTATCCCAAAGAGATTCATTAGCAAAACTTGAGTTAATTGTTTAATATGAAGCATGTGCTTTATGTGTTTTGGTCAATAATGTTTGATGATAGAGTAAATCCCTACCATTACCACACGTAAATGCCTGGAACAAGAGTAGAATTGTTTGTTTGAATCCTTGGGGTTTACGTGCCTGTAACAGCTGAGGTCCTAGAGCTTCATCAGCAACAACAGAGCTAAGTGTCGGGTATGGAGCACGTGATTTAAGTGTTTTGGTCAGTAATATTGGACGGTGTATAGACGTCCCTACTCGTTGCAGTATTTCAGTGTTTTGGTCAGTAATATTGGACGGTGTATAAACGTCCAACCTCGTTGCGGTATTTCAGTGTATTGGTCAGTAATGTTGGACAGTGTATAAACGTCCCTACTCGTTGCGGTATTTCAGTGTATTGGTCAGTAATATTGGACGGTGTATAAACGTCCCTACTCGTTACGGTATTTCAGTATATTGGTTAGTAATATTCGACGGTGTATAGACGTCCCTACTCGTTGCAGTATTTCAGTGTTTTTGTCAGTAATATTGGACGGTGTATAAACGTCCCGTCCCTACTCGTTGCGGTATTTCAGTGTATTGGTCAGTAATGTTGGACAGTGTATAAACGTCCCTACTCGTTACGGTATTTCAGTGTATTGGTCAGTAATCTTGGACGGTGTTTACACGTCCCTACTCGTTGCGCTACTTCAGTGTATTGGTCAGTAATGTTGGACGGTGTATACACGTCCCTACTCGTTGCGGTATTTCAGTGTATTGGTCAGTAATGTTAGACGCTGTATAGACGTCCCTACTCGTTGCGGTATTTCATTATATTGGTCAGTAATATTGGACGGTGTATAAACGTCCCTACTCGTTGCGGTATTTCAGTATATTGGTCAGTAATGTTAGACGGTGTATAGACGTCCCTACTCGTTGCGGTATTTCAGTGTATTGGTCAGTTATATTGGACGGTGTATAAACGTCCCTACTCGTTGCGGTATTTCAGTATATTGGTCAGTAATGTTAGACGGTGTATAAACGTCCCTTCTCGTTGCGGTATTTCAGTATATTGGTCAGTAATATTGGACGGTGTATAAACGTCCCTACTCGTTGCGGTATTTCAGTGTCTTGTTTACTTGTTTGTTTATTACGTTCTAGCTACAGCTAATAAGATCACATACGGACGGTGTATATTGTCCAAGATCCATTTTAATGCACTACCCTAAGTAAATACAAGAGAAAGGGATTCCTGGCGTTGCAATTGCAACTTTGATATATTCTGTGTCCCCAAAAGGAGGACACATTAGGACAGCTCACCACCCAGCTCCCCGATTCTACAGTGGTGCCTCATTAAATGCCTCATAAACCAAACAAGTTTTTTCCTGATTGCCAACCATCAGAGACCTCCACTACAGGAATAATATTTTGTTTCCTGGAACCACGGGACATCGAGAATCGATGCAATATTTAGTTTGGCTGAGTCTTAATGATGAGTTCTTATCTTAAGGCAATGTATAACATACCGTAGACGCACCATATGGTGCTTAGATTAAGCGCACGTGCAGTGGCTTTTGTATTAAAGCTGAAAACACCATGTTATCCAGAAAAAGGCTTGGGAGCATTTAGACTGCAGCACAATGTGACCTATCTACATGCAGATTGAAATCACCCCAATTAAAAAATATTTCATATGTAGTTCTAGTCTGAAATCGTTTGATGTTCTAAATATCAAACTTGACATTTCCGAATCAGGCGATGTACACAACCACTAACTGAGGTCTACAATAAGAATGTTACGTAAAACCCATGCAGGCTAAACGCTGCCTGCCTCATATTAGCATGTTGTTGAACGATTTGCCTCCTCCTCCATCCTCCTCCTTAAAAAATAGTTGTTTCAGACAAAGCTATAGTTTGTAGACAATTAGCTAATAACCATTTAATTAAAAAGCGCAATATACTTTTTTACAACTAATTTGTGCCAACATGTTACGAGGTAATTTATCAGAAAATCGTTAAATAAAGTATTATAAGAATTGACCCAAATTTTGTTATATACATTTATATCCATAATCTGTGAACTTTATGATCAGTGAAAAAATGGGAAATGGTGCATATGTACTACATACTAAAGTATACGGGTGCATCATTGAGCAAGATACTTAACTTCTCTTGTTCCAGTCTACTCAGCTGTAAATGAGTACGTGGTTGGGCAGTGCTAGAGCTTTGAGACGACCTAAGAACTAGGTTGTGTTAAAGCGGTATATACAAGAACCCCGAATGATTATTATTATTATTACATGTAATAATATTCTTACCCAAGTCCGACATCTTCTAAATTCAATATAGATTGTTATGAGGTGTGTGGGATAAGGTTGCGGGGTAGGTGAGGATCAATGCCGGTACCTGTAGTTACATGTACGTGTTAAAAACCTTCTGAGATTAAACATCTTTGCTAACTATTCGGTGCTCTCTGACGCCCCACCCTGCCCCACCCCGGGACATCAGAGATAGGTGTATTCCGTAATGGCCGATAAGTACCATCTAACCTGTTGTGCTGGGTAGGACTAGACGACGGTGAACAATACTAAACAGTCATGTTTATCTCACTTATGTCGATAATTTATGACACGAGGCCTCTTGAACTATAGACACGTCTATAAAACCTGGACTATTAAAGCCTTTAAACATTCCAGCGCGTGAGTTTGCCAACAGCCAGTGTAAGCTAGCGCCCGATTTAATCCGCGGTTCGTCAGAAATTGTTTTTTGCCATGAAAGCTCAATATGGAATAACCTTTTGTACAAACATAATGTACCGCTTAGCTGCTCAAGCCGACATCCTCCTCCCAATAAGAGCAACTCGCCCTTGCTACATTGGTATTGTTATTTTATTTTTTATAAACGAAAGAAGCGTAGGATTAAACACTGGTATCGTAGAGGGCCCAATGTATTTTTCAGCTGATGAACACACATCTGAAGTAATTTCTAAAAATAGTTAGCATTATGCTTGGTTGAAGATGTATTTCCTATATGTCTACACTGTAGATAAGACATTTTATGTCCGATCTAATATGTTCGCTCCTATGTATACCATGAATGGGTGATAACACATGTCCGCATTCCAAAAACACTTGCATGACGTAATGCACGTTCCGAATTTTTGTCCGGGTATATATATAAAGATGAAATATTATGTAGCACTGATGATATCCCAATGAACAACGCTGATATGATAGGAACTTAAATTGATAAACAAAAGTTTAATGTACAGTAGACCTACTAATAGTTACACAGTGCACTTCTATATAGAATTCATATCGTTCCGTCTGACAAACCCTCCTACGCCGGGGGTGATTCATAATAAGACTGGAATGCAACTTTCTCCCCCCCACTAAACCATCTCTGTGATTTATCGATAGAGTCCTTGGAGATATAACTACGCTCGCGAGATCAGAATATCACTGTGAGAGGTCTGACCCCTCACGTGAACAAAGTGACGTGTGTTTCTTTCTACCCCCGCGGATGTGTGTAGCCAGTCGGCGTCGTTCACTTGATGTGACAAGAGTCCGATGTGAAAGCGATCGGTGGTGAACTATATTTAGTTAGTGTAAGTGTGTAGCCGTGAGCCGGCGGTGTGTGTAATATGCACCATGTCTGTGTGAAATGAGATTCGCAATTTTTATCCTATGTCAACATTGTGTACCTTTGGGAGTTTACCTAGGATTAAACAAACGGGACCTGTGAAAAAAATCAATTCAAGGAGATAGTGAAATTTAAAAATATGGTCGGACGTGAAATGAAAATTCTACTTTTTCTTTCTTTGTGTGTGCTTGTTCATATGCAGGAGTATGAATGTCCCACGAAATGTGTGTGTTTTCGGACGACAGTGCGATGTATGTTTCTTCAGCTGGACACTATACCATCGCCGCTACCCCCTGATACCACTGTATTGTAAGTACCCGTATTCCTCCTCAAATATACATATCGGCGAACGACTCCTTAAAGCTTGCACTGATAAACCCTCCGATACTTAGACGGAGGAAATTTAATAAAAGAATTTTGATAGGCTCTTATCTGCTTGCATTGTATGGAATGATAACGACGTTTCAGGGGATAACTCTACAGGAGGGTATTCACATTCATGAACTATATTTACATTTTTACTTGCGGGAGAGCGAATATATCAAGATAGTTTTTATAAGTCGTTAAGATGTTTTCTGAACGCTGTCAAGATTATGGTTAGCCATGAAATGTGTGTAAGATAAAATAATTGAGAAACTTGTCAGAAATTACAGAGTTCAACTGGCACATGTTAAATGTTTCGAATTGAAAAACATCTGCAAGTTGTCAGATTCCACTTTCTTGGCCAACCCAACAGTGTTATTTAGTACTGTAGCAGCAAAAACACCCAGGTTTTGGTCCATAGACATCAAAAAGACATTTACTCAGTATAGCACGTACTCGTGTCTAAATCACGACCTGGAACTGTTTCAGCAGACTGTTCAGCTAGCTCTGCTAGCGTTTATTTCATACAGCTTTAAAAACAAGGACAGTTATTGATATTATAATGGGTTGTTAACAGAAAACGTCACATAGACATTACTCTATGATATCATTGTCTGTATATGTTTGCTATGTAGGTCTTATAAGTTGGATCCATAGACAAATGTTGGTTAGGTGGGAGGTGGGGTCCACATTTTCTGGGGGTGGGGATGAAGATGGAAGAAATACATCGTTTAAAAGAAAAACAATTCCTGGCTGGGGGATGGGGCGGGGAGGTTCAGTGGTGTCCTGACCCTCTAGATCCCACACTGTAAGTGGTCGGACAGACGAATTGACATTGTTTATAATCCCTTAAGACTTACTACATGTGTGTACCCAGATTTACACAAAATAGTTCATAGTTTAAATTTAACGCATGTCCTAGGTTGTTTACTTAACCACGTAATCAGATTTTGCGACATCAGTTGAGTAAATGTTTTTTGAATTAACTAAACTANGGGGGGATTCCAGTGGGGGAGCGCTCGCTGGTATGTAGCAGGGTTTTTGTATATATATCGAATGAATTTAGGAGTTACTGGTAACAAAATCGAGCATTGCCCCTATATGTGGGTTCGTCACATGAATGGGACGTACGTTTTTGTCCTTAAGGACGTTTACACCCTGACAGGACATCGTCCACACCACACTAGCTTACTCACCCACTTATACTGGAAGTGGAATGAATAACGTTTTGTGGAGTGCTACTTGCCGGTGGCTGAGTCCTTTGTGTAACACAGTCTCCGTTATATTCTATTTTGGATGAGTGATAGACAATCGGCGGACATTGTCCTGAGGCTGGACAAGTGTCATTGGTCAAAAAGACTAAAGAGTACTTGACGTGTATGCCTATAAACAACACCTGTTCAAATAAGTAAAAAACATAACGATATCAATTTCAATTTCATTTTAACATTATATATTCTATTTCATGCCCGTTTGAATATATTTACTGAAGTAATTGACCAAGAAATTCACAAAGCAAGGTTGAATGTTGAATTTTCTTTCTTTATAAAATATGCACTTATATTACAGGGAAATTACATCCTGTGTAAAATTCCAATTTCTTTTCAGAGTAAAACGCGTTCACATTATGGTATGGTTACCCTCTTACATTGAAAATGATTTAAAAAGTGAATAAGATTGATTTAACAATATAATAATTCCGACGAGTGTAATGTGTGTTTTGTATCACCTTTCTACACGTCGTTGTATAGACCTACCTTTGTGACTCCCGGGAAACCTTTGATACGCTGAAGTAATACCACAATACTACAGGTGTGTTGTACGTATGATGTACAGGGGAGATAGGTGTAAGTAAGGTGTATGACAATATTATATAGTTCAGCTAGTATAAATGTGTCTGTTACTGATAAGCATGTTGACTCAATTCAAATAAATGATTTTATCGAATCAGTGTAGATCAGGGTGTCGTCTGGAGCATTAAGAGCGTTAACACTCTGGTGAGTTTGTCGGTTTGGTTCAACTACCGGTGGGGTGTATATGTGTGATACCAGATGTAAAGTTATGATATAAGGTATGTTATGTATAGGGATGGGGCCTTAAAAGGTCACAGAGTGCAACAAGTTATAAAAACCATCTTCTCTGAAACTGACTGGTGGATTTTAACCAACATTTTACCAAATTATTTAAAAGATGACAAGGACCAGAGTCCTAGACAACTATAACACGACAGTATACCACTTTCAGTAGCATTCAGGGATAAAGTGATCATCATAATATAGAGTTACGGATCAGCGCGAAAGTCGCTAAAACATAATCCTATGATTACCACTTAGATAAATACATTAAATGCTAAATTTCAAAACCTTGACTTTTTTTGTGTTAATGGGCCGGAACCGACAAGCCGTTCGTGGTGGCTTTCCTTATTGGCTCTAACAGACCCATACTTCTGTACCACTTCCTTTTCACCTGTTGTTTGACTATATCCTGATTGACCGGTCAAGTGTAACCACTTTGGTCAGTTTCATTGAGGTAATCAGTTTTGAATAGATTTAATTTCAGGTTATAAAACGTTTTAGTTGAAAATGTGGTTATTTTCTACAAGGATATCATCAGGATTGTGAGATTATCGGCGAGATAGCATTGTGGCTATCCACAATGAACCTTCTGTGATATATTGTGCTACTGTTGGGGATTGCATGCTTTTGGCTATTACAGATCAGTGATCTTAATACAATTTGACATACGGCAAAACATGAACAGACCACCCACAGCTTGATACGATCATTTAATGAAATAGTAGATTGATAACATGCCAGCTGGTCTGTCACTGTCACCAGGTCCTACAACATAAACTCCTGATATAGACAAAAACGGAACACGAGACGGAACCCCTCAGCACTCTCTGAGACCTTATAGTATTGTTATTGTATCAATCTGATAAAACAGGTAGATATGGTACGTTTTCTTATCTTACGTCAATGCCTTTCCACTTCAGTCGAAGCGGGCTCTTAATTCAGCCAATCGGCGACAGGATCTTAGATTTCTTCGTATTGAAAGCCGGTTTAAAGTTCAAAATCCTCACATAGAGTTTATATAGGAAATTTCTATTAAGAGACAAAGAAAGGTCAATGTCTTATTTGTCTAAACTTTAAAGAGAAGTAAAAGTTCGACCTTGTTTCAGCTAAGCATTGTATACGCCATTTAATATATATACGCATGCGCACATTTGTAGCGGAACTGATGTGATTGCCGGTGGCCATCAGACTTATCTCTGATCATTACTTATACATTCTATACATTGATTACTAGTATACAGGGTTTGATCAGCACATTTTAGACCTGCTCAAGTCCACAGACAGGTATACTTCACACAGACTGAAACCAGTCAAGGTGACAGATATCTCAGCTGGTTAAAGCACGGAAGTATATTATCTAAAAGATAGTTCCTATGCCCAAGAGGCAGTTGCCTTTCTTTCTATTTGTTTAAGCCTCCGTAATGAGTTCGAATGTCCCTGGTATGATTCACTGTCTGGCCGTTTCCTTTTTCCTTTTTTATTCTGTTAAATAGTACACCCATTAGATATACCCTATGCATTTGCTTTGCTGAACGTGTTTGGAGAGGAATTGGACCGAACTGGGTTTTAGATACCTTTTTGGCTGTTGCATTTTCCTTTCCTGCTAAACTCATTTGTTACTTTATGTTATATCTTTGGAGGTCTCATGTACTCCTCGTGACTGTAAAGTAACAGGATATATCACTCACTACCATAGGGACAGCATTAACTGTATTGAATTCCATCTTAAAATGACGTAGTTGATTAAAAACTGCATTACGTTACATTTTATCCGGTTGCCTTATTGTAGCGCAGATTTACTATTTTTGTGTTTTTGTTTTTATTGTTTGGTGTTTCGGATTTCAATATGTGACTGAGTTTTTTGCTGAGATTTGTTTGTGCTGATAGATATGATGGACCACCAGGCAAGTATTTTATATTGTATTGAATTCGCTAGACTTTCACCATCTTTTCAATAACTGTATAAAGACGATAACACGCTATATTATGTTAGTATTATTATAGTAAGTGTAAGAAGTCATCGTCTACTTTAAGTTGTACAATAGATGCAGTAAGCTTAGCATTTTTTTTTTAGAAATTTTAAAGAATGTTATAGTTTGAAATAAAAGAAAACATTTTCTTAGGAACAAATGACACGAAGTCAAGCAGATACTGAAGTAAGTTACCAAGTCCAATGCGGCATACCAGTTTACAGTGACATATGCATACATCGAACTACATACTTTCACAATTTTTCAATTTCTAGCACCCGACCAAAATCGCTGATTTATATTGACTTGCAAGCTGATAACTTGCTTCATAGATGGAATAATATCGAACTTATATACATTACATAACGTAATAAATGTACATATTAGCATGCACGTGAATACTGAATTAGTTAGTCATTGTTTGTCCTATAGCTTTAAGGTTGCACTAGGTTTTGAATTATTTGGAATATCTATTATAAAAATGGATACGGATGTATTAAAAAAGGATACGGATATCAGACATGTTGTAAGGAGACACTGTTAGCATGCGCAGACGTACACACACAGTAACTATAAGTATAGCTTCCGTTAACTCACCGTTGTCGACGTCATACCATTAGTCTACGACTACTATACACGCATCTACTGATGTTACTGGTACTGTACCTCCCGCTCTGTAGCGTGCGGGGCTAACATATTATGGCATCTATGTAAAGCCAGAAAGACAGAACAATAAACATGGAAATGTATGTCATTATTGTATACAAATGTGGCTAAAAATGCCATAGTATGTTTTAACGAGTTAGATCATGTACAAACTTGGTACTGTGAAGTTGTGTTAAAAAATCACCTTACCACAGCCGAAAATTGTTACTAGGCAACTAGAAACTGATTACTCCGGCATGGATGTGAAAACCATTCATTGTGTGACTTTAATGAACCAATAGTAAAGTATATAATCAAAAACAGTGTCTGGAGTATAAAACAATCAGCAGGCTAGGCCGGGACTACAGATATAGCCAATGTTTTTTGTAATGTCCGTCCGTTATATATATGTACAAAATGTCTTTCGCTGAAACTTTTTATGATAGGTTGTTTAACTATGACGTGGGGGTCACGTGCGATGACGGAGCATGGCTTGTTGTGAACTATTTCCAAGACCTAACATACCAACGTACTTCAGGTACAAAAGTAGCCCAGTTATTTCATTCAGTTATTCTAGACATTTTTTTTCTAAACTTTGAAACTAAACGTAAAACTAAAGGTCTCGAATCCCAAAACGATGTGGTCGGTATACATGTAATGGATGAAGCGACCAAAGGTTGTAGCTGCACAGGGGCGTGGACCGCTTTGTTTATCGCTTTAGAAGAGGAGACATCCACAGCTTTTTTCTCTTCTTTATAAAGCGATAAAGCGATCCACGCCCCTACGTGCAGCTCTGCAGAACCGAGATGCTACGCCCTTGTCCTTTTGTGGCATGAATATATTCTAGGTACACTTCGTTGTTTTCCTGAGAGCCTGTTGGCACAGCTACCATCTACCATATTTCCTACATTGCTGCTCTTCTTGCCCCTGTGATGTCATTGACTCCTTATTCCCCGAGGTTTGTCGTAACCTTGTGTGGTGGTATAGTTATTCCCCGAGGTTTTTCGTAACCTTGTGTGGTGGTATAGTTAGTCCCCGAGGTTTTTCGTAACCTTGTGTGGTGGTATAGTTAGTCCCCGATGTTTTTCGTAACCTTGTGTGGTGGTATAGTTAGTCCCCGAGGTTTTTCGTAACCTTGTGTGGTGGTATAGTTAGTCCCCGAGGTTTGTCGTAACCTTTTAAGTATCGAGGTAATTCTGATTGGCTAGTGCGCCCCATTGTTGAAGGCAAAATGGCTGTCGATTTGAGCAGTCGAAAGCACCTCAATTGAATAAAACGATGAAGCGTCCATGTATAACTCTCGCAATCGCTGTCGCCAGATTTCGACGACAATCCCCGCATTTTAAAGAGCAGTCGATAGCTGACCATAAACAGGCGACCGATCAGATTTTTGTAGCCTGCGATTATGGTCAGTTTTAGCGGACTATGTGCAATGTGCATGTAAAACCCGTTTGTGTTAAAGGGTTGTTAAGTCCTGGATTCAGTCATAAAAGCGTCATGTCTTTGCTCGCTTCTGAAAAGAAATGTAGTCGTTGGCATGGACAACAGTCAAATCGAATACAATGTTACGTCTTAAGATTTTATGGAAACTCCAAAGGAACCGTAGGTTGTCCTTGATATTCGAACTACATTGTATTCACTTCATGTCTATGTATTTCGAACGTTTCAAAAGGATTTAACTAAAACTTCCTAGCGACATTTGGAAACACGTTTGACCCAATTCTGATGTGGCACATGTCCGACTCAAAAGACACATTCGTACGGATAGAACTTTACGAACATCCCGTAACTGTATTAAATTTTGCCAACAAAAGGATTGGTGTCATTATCAGCAGTAATATCCTACACCATAAGTCCGTGTAATCTACCATACTTCAGATATGAAAGCACCCACCTACTTTCTTACAGATATTCTAAACCCATTGCTTCGAGCCTTTTTAATAACGCGCAGGCGCTACGGCGAGTTCATGCTGAATTGAATAAAGTTTTAGAGTGTCACGGTTGGATCTGTTAGGTCTGTAATTCTTAAAGGAATTAACAGCTCGGTATTCAAAATGATACCAAACACACGTTGGTATATCTTTATCCCGATGGCCAAAACACACAACGCACAACACCTGAATGAAAAGTATGTGGTTGAGACGGCAGACAAAGGTCTCGGTGATAATTTGATCTTTGTAAGAACTATTTGTTGTTACGATTACAAAGAAGAACGAGGCATGTTTCATAACCAACGAATCCTTCTTGTACATAATCCAATTTTCAGAGAGAACATACCAGCTTATCATGCTTCGATTTTACAATCTGTCCGTAATGATAGAAATACAGAACAACTTGTTTCTGGTGGATATGAAGCACCACAAGAATCCTTATGAACAACGTTTCCAAGACATGAACCAGCGTTCCTGATACCGCTAAATCATGATTACAACCTTACTGTGACAACGTATACTCCATGCCATTAGGGAAATTTATCAGTATGTATCTTACAGAACTGAAAAGATATTTTGATTAATCTTTGAGATCCTTTCTTTAAAAGACGTCCCGTTAAAGGACTACCATACCTCATACCAAACTGAAGTGGCATTTTAGTTCTCGTATTATGGTAGCTTTCTTTTCCTAGAAAGTCGAACGGTTTCAAAAATGTAAGGTTTTGAACTGTTCCAGATCATATTTTTGTGAACAAAAAATGAAACAAATGTCTGGTAGCCATGATGATCAATCAGGTCTGAATTGAAATTGTGTTTACAAATAGTGCTGAAATGATCGAAGAGTTTATTCGGACCTTGTCTAGTCCTTTAGTTTCACTTTATGTTAAACGACGATGTTTTGTCATTAACAAACCCTGTCGATCCTATATACACTCCTGAACTTGAAATTAAGGACATTACAGGCTCCTCTACATCAGCCACTTACCTCGATCTTCTTTCAACATGACCTACCGGGATGGTTTACAACCAAACTGAATGATAAGCGTGACAATTTGGATATTCAGATCGTGAACTTTACCTTTCCCAATGGTTACATCCCTGCTCCCTTACCTATGATGTCAACATGTCGCAGCTGATTCGACTGGTTTGCTCCAAATATCATAAGTTTCTTGATAGGTGAATGCTAACGGACCAACATACAACACAACTGTTTGAGAGATTAAGCTTTATAAAAAAAAACTATGGTCGCCTTGATGATCTTTTCGGGAAATGTTCTTTCGATACAATATATGAATATCGGCGTTTTTTTATTATTCTCGGTGGTATTTCTTGTCGTCTAAATATTTGTCTGGTAGCCATGATGATCAATCAGGTCTGAATTAACCATTTTGTTATTTAAATTGTGTATGGCTCGACATAAGCCACTAGGGTATCGTTAAACAGTTCACGCTGTCAGACGATTCAGTCTGTATACATATCAGTGAACTGATTTAGTGTATAATATTTACATTAAAATGAAAGGAAAGCGAATAGAGTCCCCACCTACACCTGTATATGTCACCCAAACTCAGGTATACACACACATACGAACAGGTGTGCTGTAATTATTGTCAGACCTAGCCATCTGTGTAACAATTGTAGGGTTCATCACGATATAAAACTGCAACGTGTACAAGATAATGTTGCATACAAATTTATTCAGTTAGCATATTCTTACAGGTACCCGTATATCATAAGATGTTCAAAAAGTCCTTTAAAATACCTGTGTAAAATACGAATTGGTTAATTAAGGGGAAACAGGTGGTATCATGTATTAGTATATTCCTGTGGAATTCGCGTATGTGATATTGATTCCGTTCATACCTGTAAAATCTACACTGTCATGACAGTAGCATAGACAAGGATGAGACAGTTGCCGCAGACTGCATTACATAACAATTTAATGAAATCCCGAATTGCTCATTTACTACAATAAAATGTAAGTTTATGACGGCAAGTTACATTCACAAAATACAGCATAATGATAATACAAATCGCACAAGTTTACACCAAATGCGTGCAAATATGCAAGGTTCAAGAATCTGTCTATTGCATGCATTGTAATGACTGCAGTATAAACTAGTCAGAGGATGGCAGTCAGGTAGAGTCTGAGATTTTTTAAGAAAGTCTGATCGGGCGTTTTGATGTGTATAACATATTGACTATCTTTTAGTGGAGGGTGAGAACTTTCGTAACATAATACAATTTAATACAGGTACATTTGAAACTATGTCTGATCACTCGCCTGTAATTTTTAAATGTAAGCTTTCTTTAAGCTTGGATGATGATTTGTGTGAAAATGAATGTCATGTTAGGTGTGCATGTGAAAATGTAAAATGGAATGATGGTAATGTAAATTCTATCAAACAGAATTTGAATGATAATAACGAAGTACTGAGTGAAATATTCTGCTCGCCTTTATTGACTAATTCAGATGTAGAGGTATCCATTCACAAACTTAGTTCATTTATGAATGAGATGATTTTGCCAATGTGCGATGTACATATTTCTAAACAATCTCATGATACAAAACGTCATAACAGCAAAGCTATTGCGGATGAGGATAAACCTTGGTTTAATCTCACATGTAGACATAGGTACAATGCTTACAAAGCTGCTTTACACTCATTCAATATTAATAAAACTGTCGAAAATCATCAAATATTAACAGAGAAAAAAACTAATTACAAAAAAATTGAATCGAGACTCAAGAGGGAATATCGGAGACAGGAAGGTGATATGATGGA
>NW_018408911.1:493509-543566 GCF_002113885.1 Mizuhopecten yessoensis | reverse complement strand
CTTGTACATAGGTATGTCTACTCTCCGATGTGTTATACATTGTGATATCTTGTACATAGGTATGTCTACTCTCCGATGTGTTATACATTGTGATAGCTTGTACATAGGTATGTCTACTCTCCGATGTGTTGTAAACATAAGAAAATAAAGAATCTGAATCTGAATCTGATGAAGTTTATTATCCCAGTGACACTACAGACTTTGCAAGGCCCCATGTTACTTGGAATGTAATGTTCATGCGGTCGTAAACTATTCCCAAATATTTCCATAGTCTTAATGCAGTGAGGTGTCTTCGAACGTCAATGATGTGTTGAGAGAGTTGAATGTGTTCAAAGAAAAAAGTATTTTTATTGAAATATGTTATGCTTAAAGCTGCTGGTGTTATCCTCAAACCGTGAAGTGATTTTTTAGTGTTAATTGCAATATTGTAACAATAGACATGGTATCAGTGTCCTGTAGGGTATCACTGAGCATGAGTGTGCTTCTTTGACAAAAGAATGACGGACCTGCTTATTTTCGATATTTTAGAATATAGCACCATTGAGTACCTAGCTCGGCTCTAGAAACAAAGTAAGTCGTTCTCCTACAGATGCCTATGATATACTTTTTCTGAACTGTTAGTTAATATTGGCAAAACATATAATATAAACATTAAGAAATATTTCTTCTCCTGTCTTTTTTTAAAAAAAAAACCCTTCACATTTATCTTCATATCTTGTTTGTGACATAACGTCACGGTGTCTGTCTCATGACGCCAGTTAACCTTTTTATATTACGCAACGGACTCCGTGACATTACATCATTATATACGCGGCATGGTGAGATGACGTAGTTTTATAATAACATCACGTCATTGTACCTGTCTGTGACTTGAAACCATCGTGTCTGTCACATCGCATCATAACATCTGGGACATAACGTCATAATATCTATGACATTACGTCATAGCACATGTGCCACGACGTCATGGTATATCTGACAAATCATCATACCGGCATGACATCTGACTTCAGTGATGTAACGCTACATCAAAGAGTGCATTGTCGTTGTTAAGCGAACGACGAAGCCTTAAAGGAATCTTTTATTTCATTGTGAATATTTTTCAGACTCCTTTTAATAATAGATGACAAAAAAGCCGACATTCTAGATAAGATGCGAGAGTGCATTTAATCGATCAAGTGTTTACTATCTCTACTCCTCAAACATGACTACTGAGATTGGGAGCACGTCTCGTATTTCATACCGCGGGATAATGCTATAAATCTTTCCTGGGTCTAAAAAAATATCGATAAAAAGTCTGATTTAAAACTCGTAAAATTAAATGGTACAGACAGGAAATAAAACTACACGTAAATTAGACTAAAGAGAACACGTGTTGAAAAAATGAACAGTTCTAAGATGGGTATAAAGGAAATATACGAAATGTAATTACTTGAGATAAAAAAATATTCCATTACAACATACAACAGATGGTTGGAACTAGGCTTGTTACCTACAGCACCGACAAGATGACCATCTTACTTTACCAGGCAGACCACTCAGCTATTGGATCCGTCCCAACCCTACGGGGTCACAGTCTAGGTACATAGGTACAGTACAAATAAACT
This sequence comes from Mizuhopecten yessoensis, assembly GCF_002113885.1. NCBI lineage: Eukaryota > Metazoa > Mollusca > Bivalvia > Pectinida > Pectinidae > Mizuhopecten > Mizuhopecten yessoensis. The sequence continues at coordinate 541,959 of NW_018408911.1, read as the reverse complement.
ACAACAAAGGCACGTGCCGTATCTTACCGGTAATAAGCCCAGGCACATGGTCATCGAAATGAGGCAAATATTTGAGCTGGTCTTATTGCCACGCAGGGGTATATTGCCAGTTAATTACGGTAGATAAGGATATCTTACATGTACAGAAACATGTGCTCATGGCCATATTATGCTTAGTAGACAATATAACTATATAACAGATGATGGTCGGTTGTCTCTGAAAACGGAAACCAAAGGACCCCCTCCCTACCATTAGAAGGTCGTGGGTAGGATCTAGGTGGTCCACTAAATCAGTCAGGAACTGAATGAATCACGTTCCAATAAATACACCATGTTGTATGACAATTGTCACTTAAAAATGGGTGGTCTCATCCGAATCAGATGAGTAAAGTTCACCCCGACACTGAATATCAACCTACATCTGTATAGTGGTCGTCCATTATAAAACGTCGGGAAGTTTCAGCCCGTTAGCTAGCTACTAGGTTATTGCATCAAGGAATATCAACAACTAGTTTGAATGGTTGGTCTTTTTTATGGAATCATGAAGTGTAATTTGCAATTCTACACTTAAAGTGAAAAACATTTTACGTCTAGCGTTCGTCTAAGACAGCCACTTATTTCGAACTTTAATACCATACAATGTCTACTCATGATTACATCAATCAAATAGAAAATTCAATCCAGGTCCCACTGTCCTCAGATTTGTTAGATTAACGGACCTAAACGCAAACGTCAAAATGATTTCCTTGCTGAAAGTTTTTAAAGTTCGAAGAAATTATATGTATTGTCTTCTTTTGATCTATTTATATGGTCACATAGCAATCCTAACAGACGGCATTCATATCAGCTATAAATGACTTGACCTGATTATTGACGTCATCATTAATCGAACAAGCATAAAAATAATGAAATATTCGAAAAGTAGTAATTTTAAATATTGAACTGTTTAAAGTTCGAACTACACAATTGCAAATTCAACTTGACAGGTGCTAGCATTCATCACGGAATTCGTCATCTCCAATGTGGTATTCATATCTTCAACCAGGCAGTATGCAAGCAATTCAATAATATTACCGTGAATTCACCAGCACTGTACAACGTTGTATCATGCGAACCTCCATTTACATAATGATGCCTTAAGTGAAATGTTTAAATTAGAGGTTTTGTGTTAGGAAATATGTGTAGAAACATGAATATATTTATGTGTATTATCTGAGAATTGCAAACTTAATCCCACGACTACATATTTGTATTCCGTCTCAAATATTTATGAAAGAAATCTTCAATTTATGTCATTAAGCTAACGAACTATTAACAGATCTAGTACACCTACCTTCTTGGCTAGAAATGTTCCTGTAATATATAACACTTTAATTCGAAACGATGGCTATTTGTAAGAATATGACACCCGAAGATTAGGCTTTAAATCTATATAGACACCTTTTAGTTGAACTTTCGAAAATGTTTTGGAACATGATACTTTAATTTAACTACATTCGTTCACATTTCTGCTATGTTTTTGTACATGGCACTTTAAAGATAAGGCTTGATTACATTTGCATTTTATCTGTAAAGAACATGACACCTACTAATTTTAGACTTTCGCTATTTTTTGTACGTAATTTAAACAAAAAGATTAAATTTTTTGGTGGCTTGACATCTAAGATAAGGCTGTATCAGTGTAGAGATTGGCTGATCGTCTGACAGATGGCTATATAACAACAGAAGTGTCTGACACTGCCATGGGACACTGCATACTGATAACGAGCAATATGGAGCGTCTGTACACCCACATCTGGGGAGGGGGAGGAAGAGGAGGGGGACCCTCCACCATAAACAGGTTGTCAGTGAACATCACTGTCGGCACACATCTCTACGTGTGGGACGTCTGGGGAGCCTAGCACAATGTATACTGTTCATTATTTCCTGTCGGGGTTGTCGGGGTTTACCACTGAATCCCAGAACCATGTCGTTAACTGGTGATCTGGGTGGGGTACGTTACAACTTCCTCAGCCTTAGTTTCTATGTTGTGACTCATATACTGAGGCAGAGTTGGGAAAAGGGTGGTGGAGGAAACACATCTGTCTGAAAATGGATTAGTTCTAAATAGATTTCGGTGATTAAATGAGTAGATCACAATAGACAAAGGTAATACAAAGGCGAGCTATCCTGGTAATAAATAATGTTGTGTTGTTGTCATATCAAATAAAACACAAATAATTTCTAAGGTAAACTCTGAAAGATGTTGATGCTCGTCAAGATTGTACACAACCATGTCAGTGTGGTAGTGATTATGATGTCACATTGACTATTATCTGATGATGTCATTTTGATCTTTTCAAAACAGGAACTGTCAGCAAAAATCTAGTGACATTTATCTGGTGAGGTCATTTGAACTTTTCAAAAACTAGACTATTATTTTTGTGAATGTTAGAAAATTGAGATTATTAGGTCGTGCATGCCATTTCTTTGTTATTACAGGACAAAAACTCGACAACTGTGTACTAGGCTGTTTACGGTAAATTTCTGGTCTGGCCATGAAATTAAATTCACCGAGTCATTCAGTTGGAAACATTTCTGATATCTACATTACAAATAAGTAATTAAAACTGGGTTTATGAATTCATACGATTGATAAATTCTGCACTCAATACTTCACCAAAGTATATACGCAGTTTGGGTGAATCAAGTAAGTCCCACCCATTTATGCTTGACATTTTATCTATAATCAAAGCTTGACAAATCTGTGCTCCATGCACCTACTTACATGTAGAATATGATACAAGATTCTGTTATAAACTCGTACAAAGAGTAGATAGCATGTCCGGTAACTGGGGAGTGCTCAATTCTCAATTAGTGCAACAGCTGTACCAGATGACCCCTATAATTGTACTCCAGGACCCAGATTTACAAAGCATCGTTAGCTTACGAGATGTATCGCAAAGTTTCAAAGTTGCATTTTTGAAGAAAAAAATCGCGAATTTTTAAACTGCTTTCCCTTTCTTTGTTATTCCGTGTGTATGGGTAATTATTTTGAACCTCCGTACAAGTAGGTTTAGTTACGAATATCAACAGCCTTGAAAATGAACAAGATGAAATATTTGCGTGCACGTGTGATTAAGCTAAATATACATTGAACAACTGCACTCTGAGGTCAAGTCAGAACAGAGTTGTTGATAACTTGTAATACAATAATCAATTTAATATCTAAAGTTTCAAAAAGGTATATTTTTACAAAGATTATATTAAATATGAAAAAAACAATTCATGTGTTTTATACGTTGTTTTACTAAGTTGTTAAATGGAAAATAAATAGTCATGCTTTGAATAAAATGGGCTTGCCAGAACTCCCATGTCTAGACTTTATGATGGAAATAATAGCAAGTATATCATTAAACCCACAGTAGCGTGTATGTCTATGCTTATTTGATCTTGCATGTAGAGAAGTTGTTTTAAATTTTGAAACATAAAAATAGAGAAAAGTTAAATGGAGTTAACGAGCCCGACTAAAGATAACGACACTGGTATGGATGTAAGCGGTGGATAAAAGGGATGTTGGATGCACAGTGGTGGTGTGTTGTGTTATTTAACCCTGTGTAACCGACTGAATCATTGACGTTAATCATAGATACCAACAAAGTGGAATACGTGCATTTCATGTTGCTTTCCGTTTAGAGAGTAACATTTGTAAACTAAATGTTTATTTTAGGGATGTTTTGATTTTAAGCGTTATTGGAGCCCCTGAGGAACGATTTATTTTGATGAAAACTCATTTAATGTAAATTAATATCAGTATTTCTGTTGGGGACGCTACTTCTGGTGGATTATTGTTGTATTTCTTATGATTTTGTTATTTTGACATTTACCTAGAGTATTACAAAATTGCCACCTCTAAGAAAAAGCTGACGACTTTGATATCACAATATATAAAGTTCCTTTCCTTTTTGATTCCATTGCACCGTATATTTTTANCTTGTTAAGCTTAAATCTATTATTAATTCATGGAAAAGAAGATCTATTACACCTATTGGTAAAATACATGTCATAAAGTCATTAATGGTATCCCAATTTAATCACTTGTTTATTTCTTTACCAAATCCCAGTGACAAATTTCTTCATAAACTCAATTGTATCCTTTATGCATTTCTTTGGAATGGTAAGGTTGATTAAATAAAGAGAGATGTTGTTGGTAAAAATTATAGAGATGGAGGTCTTAAGATGGTACACTTATTGTCATTTATAGAATCTTTAGAATTAAGTTGGATAAGGAGGCTTCTCCAAAAACAAGGCAAATGGCAGGAGATATTAAAAACATATATCAATATTGATCTTCTCTTTAACTGTGGTAATAAATATGTATCTATATGCCAAAATACAAGTACAAATTTATTCTGGAAAGATGTATTTAAAGCATGGAGTAGACTTTCTTATAAGGAAGATCTTGTAAGGGAAAAGGGACAATCGTTTTTAAAATTGCCTTTATGGTATAATAAAAGTTTAACTATAAATCAAAAGTGTGTATTTTATCCTGAATGGTATAGATGTGGAATTACTATTTTTAATGATTTGATAAAAAAAATCCCCAACACATACATTTTATACGCATGATGAATTTAATAACAAATACAATATAAACACAAACTTTCTGCAGTATTATGGTATCCTGTCAGCTCTTAGACGATATATTAATCAAAACAATATTGGGCATAATACCACTGTATCCAATGATTCCCCTTAATTGGATTTTTTTTTACAAAAACACCAAAGGAGCTAATGACTTTTATGTAATACCTTCGGAAAATAAGATTATTCCAACTGGTAGGAAGAAATGGGGAGAAATATTTGACATTAGGGACAACAAATGGGAGAAATATATCAAATTCCATTTCGCACAACTACTAATACAAAACTCCAGTGGCTCCAAGTAAGAATTCTCCGTCATATTTTGACAACAAATATATATCTATGCAAAGCCGGCCTCTCTAATAATCCTTTGGTTGCAGTTTAAAGCCGAAAGCACCTTACTTACAATTAATACAGAAGATTATCTTATAATCTTATTCTAAACATAAAGTTTGTTTATTATTGAGCTGCAATGCAAAAACTAGTTTCTCATTTTTCTTCCTCTTTCTGTTGACTTTCTCCTTTTTTCATTGCTATTTTTTCCCTCTTCTTCTTTTCTATTCTCTCTCTCTCTCTGTCCTCATAAAGGCAATATATGTGTACATGGGTACCATTACATGAACTTGTGTCTTAGTAAGTAAGAGTTTATATGAGTCGTGTGAGGTCTGAATATATAATATGAATTGTTTGAATGTAACTATACCATATATTGCAAAAAAATCTTGAATAAAAAGAAAACTACAAAAACAAAAGTTCCTTTCCTTTCGTGTACCAACCTCTCTATCTAATGTGTACATGTAACAGTTAAATGACCATGCGCTTTGTGTAAGGGTTTTCTTGATGGACTAATGAACTGCTTAGCCAGGGTGTTCTCCACAAAAGCTTCAATCTACACTGTAGAGTTTCCAAAGTTGTGTAGATGACCTGATGCCCAGCCATGGTATTGCTATGCCTACTACTGTTTATTAAAAGAGTCTAAAGTCGATGTTCACCTATGTACTTTCCTTTTTATTTGACAAGAGGCACTTGGGCTAGTGCTTGGAGAACGAACATAGTTTCGCCTCCGCATTTGATAGGTGTTCCTACTCTCGTTCCTATTCGTTTGGGATGTCCTTGGTTCCTGGGATTGTTTTGTTTTCATTTTGACTTTTTGTCCCATTTGTAGAGGGTTAACTGAACACATTCGATTTATTTTTATTTTTAACATATATTTTATCATCTTTAAAAAGCAGAGGGAACAGGCACAAGTTAAACATTATAAAAACTAGGAATGATATTGCTTTACAATTGTCATTTCATGTTTAATCTGATAAATAGTATCAGTAAGACCGGAAGGCAATTTTTATACGAATTCAAAACTTAATTGACGTATTGCAGATGTTAATTTGTTTGGAAATGTGTGAAAGATACGTGTACGTTTCATATCTTTACTTAACAGTCCCCACCTGGCCGTGTCATATCTGCTGAGAAACTGCAGGCTAGAAACAGATATTGCCTTAACATCTGAACGTGCCAGTAACCCACATTGCAATAATCTGTATAACACACATTCAAAATAATCACTGAAAAAACGAAGTAAGGACAAAGGGACAAATGAATTTTAAAAGTTAGTTCCCCGATGCAGAATGTTAAGCAGATATTTACAGTTACTGCATCATATGGTCATTTCGTTTACTTAGGACTCGTTAGTGATATTTGGGTCAAAAAATGAAAACAAATGTCAAAAGTGTTCCGAAACATGTACTCAAGTAGGTCATAAGTTATGTCCTATCATTTCCATGTTAAATATGGTATCTTGTTCTGTATCATTTTTCACTCGTGTTGTTGCATATGGAACACTGCATTACTCCTTTTTACTTTTAGTTGTGTTGGTACAATGTGGAACATTGAATATAAGTCACCTCATACTTTAAGATGTGTTGGTACAGGTTGCACACTGAGTTGGAGTCCCGTTACATTGCTGGTGCTTGATAATGTGTGGTACTATCAATCTACATGTTCTTTTTCAAAAGACGAAATTAAGAGGCTTGTGAAAAGTAGACTGAAGGATCAATTTATACAGAAATGGTTTGATAATATTCTTAACTCCTCTAGAGGACAAACATATTCAATATTAAAGACAAAGTTTGAACAAGAAAAATATTTAATTAAACTTAATACAAATGATAGGAAAATAATGTGTAAATTCCGTTCTTGCAATATGCATTTACCCATAGAAAAAGGAAGATGGTTAGGTATTCCTCGTCAAGAAAGAACCTGTACATTATGTAATTTGTACATTGGAGATGAATTTCATTACTTATTTATATGTGAAAGTGTTTTAGTTAAATGTCTAAGAGAGAAATATATACCAAAATATTATTTCACTTATCCAAGTCAATTAAAAATGCAAGGATTGTTTAATATATTTAATGTAAAAATTCACACAAAACTTTGTAAATTCATAGAAAAGCTTGAAAAAATATTAACTTAATTTCTGTACTATTTGTGTACTTCTATATGTATCTATGCTGTGTACAATGTTGTAATTGTGTACATCACACGCCATGTATCATACTTACTATATGTATGTGACCTCTTGTTACACACGTAAGTGTGTCGGAGTGAATAAATAAAAACTTAAACTTAAACTTAAATAAACATTCGATACCAGCCCGCCACAGTTTTGTACATGCTGTCATATGAATTAGTCACAAACTCCGAAATTTGATTTAAACTTAAGAAAATGCTCAGCTCCTGTAAAAATATGCGTCCTTTGTAACTTATTATTAAATGATTTTTAACCCGCTTTTCATTTTCAAATGTCTTTATTCACCTCTGTGTGAATTTGCCATCAGAGCAACAGAGATAAGAATTAGAATTGTCAAATGAACTCTTACAATGAAGGGGGAAATGGTGGAAATGCAAGACCTTTAAAATGGGCCTTTGTACCGTAACACATTTAAGTATAGACCAGTCTTATTTCAGCCGGGTATGATATAAGACTTGATTGCCATTCTCTGAGTCGAAGCCATAAAGCAGTCTATTATGACCCCGTAATACACATATAAAGGGTGAGTTAGGGCTAGACGGGTCGACAACCCGTACTTGTGGGAGTCAATAGTCATACATCACTTTTATTTTATATTTATCCTACACGAAAACTTAGGGTGTCCTTTGTATTTAAAAATGACCTGAGATGGTATTAGTCCCTTGTATAGGTCAGCGATGGCAGTACAGATATCTAACACTTACGAAACGTTCACTATTCTTTATAACGTTAAACATTGAAGGTGTTTACTGTGTAGTTATATATACATTAATCAGATTTCCATCATGACTAATGCAGTATTAGGTAAGAAGATACACATGGTTTCGTTAGTGTTAATGCTGTCTAAGTGTCTACTGGATTCCTGTTACTTTTGAGCTAGTTCTATTTATAGTGTAGGACTTCATAGACGTCATTTCAATTTGTAATATACAGTACTGCAATAATAAACAACAATATATATGTATATTTGCAACACCTTCATACCTATACAAATTCACATTTTTCTTTTCAAATTTATTCAAAATGAATTTTAAAATAAAGTAACAACAAGCTAATTCTGATTTTAAAAAGTCATCTTTTTCTGATTTCATGGTGTGTAGCATGTTGATAGTCTTAATGCTGGTTTTTACCTGGAAATACCAGCTCCTCGGCATGAGGTAGGATTTTGTAATTCTTCTCTGCAACTCGCAAGGTTGTTCAGAATCAAATATCTACTCGACGGAAAACAAAAAAGACAACACGAACTGAGGAGACACCAAAACAGGAAAATAAACATCATGAAACTCCACAATAAATAAACAGAAACGATATCAGTGGTTAGAACAATTGAGACCCTTTGTAAAAACGAACAAATATGTTTAATTGTACAGATTATTATACTTATGGAATGATACAGTTCAGGCCTTTGGTATTTGTTATCTGACCAACCAGTTTATATCACATATACATCTGTTCATTAAATAGAAAAAATATTCCGTGTCGTTATATCTATACTTGACCCGCTAGTCTTGTGAAAAGACAACTAAATTTACCTGAAATATACTTTTTATTAAATGACATTTCGTAAAACAAAAAACTCAAATGTGGCAAATACTAAAACATGGCCTGGTCTGCAAGGCCATGTCTCATTTGTCTGATATCTTAATATCTAAATCTAATTATGTTTTTAACATCTTTACTGCATAAAAGTATTGCCGATGAAAAATATTAAAATAACTTTATACTTTTGTTTTTTTACAGAGATTTGCGGTTCAACACAATACGAGACATTCCATCCGGGTCATTTATAGGACTGAATAGCTTAAGCACATTGTAAGTAGAATTCTAGTTTCAAAACAGATTGGTTGATAATGAACTGTTTTCAGTCTGTAGAAATTTTTGAAATCTCTGAAAGAGAAAGTTTCCGATAATGTCGAACGGGAAAATTTACTATTTCATATTATTCAAGTTTCAAAGCAAGTTTGGTTGCCAATGAACTGTTTTCTATCAGTAGAAACTTTAAACCTTTGAAATCTCTACGAGAGAGTATTTCCAGTGATGTCGAATTGGGACGCGAACTGTTTAACAATTAAAAATAAGAGATTGAAAAAAAGTTATTACAAAGTAACAATATTTAACAAATTGAGGGTTTGAGACTGGGGAAGTGAGACATGATAAAATACGCTCTCCACATTGATATCGATTAACATGGACAAGCCATTGATATTTTGATTTATTAAACATGGTATTTCAGACTTTTAAATAACAACGCCATTCAAAGATTATTGGACGGTGCATTTGATGGACTTCCAGAACTGAAATATCTGTAAGTATCCAAAACAACGACATTCTATAGATGGAATACGGTACAGTATTTAAGTACATCCAATCCGATATTTGTGGGGCCTCAATTTTTTTAAGAAAAGTAAATGCGAATTGGACTTTTTATGTAATCTCAGGTAATGTTTTCTAAATTCCTTACATGTATAAACCAATGTTCCAAACACAACATAAACACAACAAAACACAATAATGAACAATGCATTCTTACTAGCATAAACTGTCCCTCCTACTGAAGTCTCGTTGGCATAAAATGTCCCTCCTACTGAAGTCTCGTTGGCATTAAATGTTCCTCCTACTGAAGTCTCGTTGGCATAAAATGTACTCCTACTGAAGTCTCGTTGGCATAAAATGTCTTCCTACTGAAGTCTCGTGGGCATTAAATGTTCCTCCTACTGAAGTCTCGTTGGCATTAAATGTCCCTCCTACAGAAGTCTCGTTGGCATAAACTGTCCCTCCTACTGAAGTCTCGTGGGCATAAAATGTCCTCCTACTGAAGTCTCGGTGGCATAAAATGCCCCTCCTACTGAAGGCTCGTTGGCATAAACTGTCCCTCCTACTGAAGTCTCGTTGGCATAAAATGTCTTCCTACTGAAGTCTCGTTGGCATTAAATGTTCCTCCTACTGAAGTCTCGTTGGCATTAAATGTCCCTCCTACTGAAGTCTCGTTGGCATAAACTGTCCCTCCTACTGAAGTCTCGTTGGCATTAAATGTCCTCCTACTGAAGTCTCGTTGGCATTAAATGTCCCTCCTACAGAAGTCTCGTTGGCATAATATGCTCCACTTATTTGAATAAGATGTACATGTCCCACCCCATGAGTATTACTGTCATGTTACCTAAACAACAGTTCCTTTATTAATGCATTTTAAAGCACAGTACAATGACGTAAGAAATAGGTCGGTAGTATCTGACGTTTGTTCTCTTTTGTATCTGTCTGAAAGATGGCTCCTTCTGTTATGACCAAAACTCATTCATCAAACTTGTTTATTTTTATGGAAAATTTAAAAAAAAAAAAAAGCGCCACCTTTTTCTTGTTGCTAGACTGGCTGAAATACATTTATAAATCATAATCATTTGGTGAAAGTTAAATATTTTCCTTCATCAAATGACCTCAGAATAGACACAAAAGTAGCAATCAGATTTCCATTTGTTTTTGCTAATTTACGAAACTAAATTTGCCTCCATATATTCAATTTTATTATTGCATATATTGATACATCAATTAGGGTAGCCTTATCCAAAAAGGCAGCTTTTGTTAATGATAATCATTAGAAGTTTTAAACGTTTATATTAATATCTTTTATTCACCCTGTATAAAGTTAAAACATAATAAAGCAGCCAAAGTTAAAAACACAAATGTTTTACTAGTTCGATGTGTAACTTTTGGCCCTATAATCCCCTCACTTCTGTAGTCGAAGTTCCATCTAAATCACATTGGTCTTTGTAAAGACGCGATAAAAGATGTCATATATTTTCAAGTAATCTTATCAAAAATAACCATATCCAGGGAATTAAATATCTAGCAAAATTGAATCTGCAAGGATTAGATATCTTAAGGCAAAGCTAGTTTTGCTGCTTGTTTTAAGTGCTATAAGTGAAAGTCTACTAAATGTACACGTGTCGCATATTCTAGCCAATGAACAATTTCCTCACTCAATCCCCTCCGCCCCCTGACCCCTCCTTTACCACCATCACCACCACCACCACAGATAAATAAATAAATACAAACTCATTAATATATAGGAATGATAAGTGACTGTTTTTTAAGAGATATGTTGATGTTTGAAATCAATTTTCTTGTGTTAATTCATCTGGGTTTTTTGTGTATTTTTACCTGACATGCTATAACTTCGAGGGCAACGACAGTTGAACGAGATCAAACCCCAGAAGATATATATATATATATATATATATACTCAGTAAGATAAGCATATGTGTATGTCATTGTATAATAACATGAATCGGGCGGGAGTTGCACAATATTAAACCTCAGCAAAAAAAGTTGATATGGTTGACATTTAATTAATAAACACGAGAATTGAGCGAGACTTGAACGAGGTAAAACTTGAGAAGACACTTAACTAGATATAATGACATCGAATAACTCCAGAGATGGTCGAAAGTTTAACTAAATAAAACCTCGGAAATAATATTTGATGAAATATATCTGATATTGTATAATCATGAGAGTTGAATTGAAGAAGATCTGACCTTGACCAAACATGAGAGTTGAACGAAAGTTAAACGAGGTAAATCCCCAGACAGACTTTCGCAAATAACAACAGGCCATATCAAGACTTCTATTATGTAAAACAAAATTAATATGTCAGTGATGATAGATGATAATATTCACGAGTAGATTAGCGTTAACCGTACGAACAGACACATTCATACTATCATTAAATCAATATGTTAGGTCACTGTGAAATAAGCTAAAGACTAAGGAAATCAACATGCAATACTGATAAAATAACAACGATGTCTGACATACATCCTGTAAGGGCAGTGTAACAGACATACATCCTGTAAGGACAGTGTAACAGATATACATCCTGTAAGGGCAGTATAACAGACATACATCCTGTAAGGGCAGTGTAACAGACATACATCCTGTAAGGACAGTGTAACAGACATAATCCTGTTCGAACAGTGTAACAGACAGACATCCTGTAAGGACAGTGTAACAGATATACATCTTGTAAGGACAGTGTAACAGACATACATCCTGTAAGGACAGTGTAACAGACATACATCCTGTTCGAACAGTGTAACAAGCATACATCCTGTAAGGACAGTGTAACAGACATACATCCTGTAAGGACAGTGTAACAGACATACATCATGTAAGGGCAGTGTAACAGACATACATCCAGTAAGGACAGTGTAACGGACATACATCATGAAAGGACAGTGTAACAGACATACGTCCTGTAAGGACAGTGTAACAGACATACATCATGTAAGGAGAGTGTAACAGACATATATCCTGTAAGGACAGTGTACCAGACAAACATCATGAAAGGACAGTGTAACAGACATACATCCTGTAAGGACAGTGTGACAGGCATACATCCTGTAAGGACAGTGTAACAGACATACATCCTGTTCGAACAGTGTAACAAGCATACATCCTGTAAGGACAGTGTAACAGACATAAATCCAGTAAGGACAGTGTAACAGACATACGTCCTGTAAGGACAGTGTAACAGACATACATCATGTAAGGAGAGTGTAACAGACATATATCCTGTAAGGACAGTGTAACAGACATACATCATGTAAACACAGTGTAACAGACATACATCCAGTAAGGACAGTGTAACAGACATACATCCTGTAAGGACATTGTAACAGACATACATCATGAAAGGACAGTGTAACAGACATACATCCTGTAAGGCCAGTGTACCAGACATACATCCTGTAAGGACAGTGTAACAGAAATACATCCTGTTCGAACAGTGTAACAAGCATACATCCTGTAAGGACAGTGTAACAAACATACATCCTGTAAGGACAGTGTAACAGACATAAATCCAGTAAGGACAGTGTAACAGACATACGTCCTGTAAGGACAGTGTAACAGACATACATCATGTAAGGAGAGTGTAACAGACATATATCCTGTAAGGACAGTGTAACAGACATACATCATGAAGGGACAGTGTAACAGACATACATCCTGTAAGGACAGTGTAACAGACAAATATCCTGTAAGGACAGTGTAACAGACATACATCATGTAAAGACAGTGTAACAGACATACATCCAGTAAGGACAGTGTAACAGACATACATTCTGTAAGGACAGTGTAACAGACATACATCCTGTAAGGACAGTGTAACAGACATACATCCTGTTTGGACAGTGTAACAGACATACATCATGTAAGGAGAGTGTAACAGACATATATCCTGTAAGGACAGTGTAACAGAGAAACATCCTGTAAGGACAGTGTAACAGACATACATCATGAAAGGACAGTAACAGACATACATCCTGTAAGGACAGTGTAACAGACACATCCTGTAAGGACAGTGTAACAGACATACATCCTGAAAGGACAGTGTAACAGACATACATCCTGTAAGGACAGTGTAACAGACATACATCCTGTTTGGACAGTGTAACAGACATACATCATGAAAGGACAGTGTAACAGACATACATCATGTAAAGACAGTGTAACAGACATACATCCTGAAAGGACAGTGTAACAGACATATATCCTGTAAGGACAGTGTAACAGACATACATCCTGTAAGGACAGTGTAAAACACATACACTCTAATGCACTACATATCGCAAACATTTTTGTATGGAGCCTTAAAATGTGATAATTGAGTAAGTTTTTTAAGTAGGCGTGTTTACTCTCACATACACCACATTTTACCGTTTAAAATTTGAATTACAGCTATGTGTGTTATGAGTTCATACACACATTTAAGATATATACGTTCCGCTATAAAACCGTTCTTTCGACATCTGGAGTTATTTATCATCAAAGTTGAAATTGATTTTGTAACATGCCTTTCGTGAAATATACATTAGCATGTAGACCATGTACTCTTAGCGTTATGGCATGTGTACTCGCTGACCCTTCGCAGAGTAATATTAACATCTAAACAGCATTCCAGCTATATGCATGTAATTAACTGTTTATACACAGGTAGCCCCTTTACGTAACTGTTTGCAAGTTTTAGAACAAATTTATTCCACACTCCAACAACTTCTGTCAAGGCCAAAGCAAACTAACTTTGTGTTGTATTTAATTTACTTAATATTGAAAATGATGAAGAAAATCAACTTTATATATCCTGAAATAAAACCTGGTTTTTGATTAGTATATAATTCAACATTTAACCTGTTACAAATATGGCGTAAATATTACAACAAATGTTTTAACTTTCATATGATTGTAGATATTTCAAAGAATTTAAAATATTTTTATTACACGGGTTTAGTCTATTGACAATGCTTAAAAAGTCTGTAAATTGCTCTTTTCTCTCTTCTATCTGGCGAAAATACAACAACCAGTGCTTTCAATTTGTGTTTTCTGTAAGCTTTTTTATTATTATGTTATGATATAGATCGTTGCACCTATATACCATGGGTGGATTATTTGGTAGATGTTGAACCTATTATTTAACCAGCTGTTGATTTCTTTTTTCAGATATTTATATAAAAATCAAATAACTTCTGTTGAAAGTAAAGCGTTTAGACATTTGAGGAAACTTGAGCAGGTGTGAGTATCTAAGATTGGAATTTATGCTTATTTCACAAAACTTTATCACATTCAAATATCACATCGGGGCCATTCGCATGGTGTTAATATCACACTTGCTGGTGACGGGTTCGCTGGGGTCATAGATCATATCGTTGTTACCATTTGTCATAAAACCCTGAGGTAGTCTTGTAAAGGTCGATGAATCTTCTACAAAAACAAAACAAACATGTTAAAATTGTAAAGTCTGGTATTGATATTAATAGTTCGGATTAAATACTCATAGTGGCATACGTTGCTGATATGATGAACGGCAAAATCCATGTTTTCGGTAACATACCCAAGGATGGTGCAAATCAAACTTTCATTTTTTTCATATCATATTTTATGTGTGTATTTTATCATGATATATATCATATCCATGCCACTAACCAAAACCACTCATAAAACTGTGTCCTGACAAACGCCTTTCCATGATAAACTGTTTTGGCTTCCTAATACCGGAAGTTGTCTACGTCTGCTAATCAGATTGCTCCCCTGCTTTACGTATGACGCATCTTCATGAGGATCTTGTGGTGAACAGGGTTTTATTTTATTAACCACTTTATCCTGCTTCCACGGAAAGTATTCAGTAATAAGCGGAAATGAGTCTAATTCAAGGAAATTAATAAATATGCAGCTACGAAAAAATGATTTACTGTATTTAAAACATCGATTTCATAACGGAAATAATTATCTTGATTGTCTTGAATCCTGAAGCTCAGTTGTAATTAGTCGCATTAAATCGTGTTAATACCTAGAACATGCACTTGATATACATGATATAAGATTTGATCGCATGTACATACCCTTCATATACGAGGCGACACGGAGCTTGTTGAAAAAGGATATACAACACAGCCAGGTGTTCATATTGCAAGCTTCATTAGACTAGTATTAGCCGTGTTCATTTAATGTTTGTGAAATGTGATTCCATTTTTTTTGTAGTTTGTGTGGTGTTTTAATAACTTTATTAATACGTTTTTTGTAGTTTGTGTGGTGTTTTAATAACTTTATTAATACGTTTTTTGTAGTTTGTGTGGTGTTTTAATAACTTTATTAATACGTTTTTTGTAGTTTGTGTGGTGTTTTAATAACTTCATTAATACGTTTTTTGTAGTTTGTGTGGTGTTTTAATAACTCAAGAATACGTTTTTTTTTGTAGTTTGTGTGTGGTTTTTGTAACTCGAGAAAGCGTTTTTTGTAGTTTGTGTGGTGTTTTCAGTACTCGAGAATACGTTTTTTTGTAGTTTGTGTGTGGTTTTTGTAACTCGAGAAAGCGTTTTTTGTAGTTTGTGTGGTGTTTTCAGTACTCGAGAATACGTTTTTTGTAGTTTGTGTGGTGTTTTCAGTACTTGAGAATACGTTTTTTGTAGTTTGTTTGGTGTGTTTGTAATTTGAAAATACGTTTTCATCTTGGTGTCGTGTTTAGGTAAAGTGATGATATCGTTGTTGTAGTTTGTGTGCTGTGTTTCTTTACGTAATGAGACCGTTTTTGTAGATTGTATGTTGTTTTTGTTATGCTATATCATCGTTTCTATAGTAGCATGCTTCCTGTTTACAATGATATTCATTTTAAAAGTGATATATCTCCCTCTTTATCTAAACAAGGATACTTCTAGACTGTTCCTGACAATTTTAAATGTATGTGTATATCTTCATGAAAATCGTTTTTAGTAGTTTCTGTTTTCGAAAAATTTATAAAAACATTGTAGCATTGTTATATGTATATAGTATAACAAGCAAACTAATGACATGACATGTCCTAACAGTAGTGTACATTGTTATATGTATATAGTATAACAAACAAACTAATGACAGGACATGTCCTAACAGTAGTGTACATTGTTATATGTATATAGTATAACAAACAAACTAATGACAGGACATGTCCTAACAGTAGTGTACATTGTTATATGTATATAGTATAACAAACAAACTAATGACAGGACATGTCCTAACAGTAGTGTACATTGTTATATGTATATAGTATAACAAACAAACTAATGACAGGACATGTCCTAACAGTAGTGTACATTGTTATATGTATATAGTATAACAAACAAACTAATGACAGGACATGTCCTAACAGTAGTGTACATTGTTATATGTATATAGTATAACAAACAAACTAATGACAGGACATGTCCTAACAGTAGTGTACATTGTTATATGTATATAGTATAACAAACAAACTAATGACAGGACATGTCCTAACAGTAGTGTACATTGTTATATGTATATAGTATAACAAACAAACTAATGACAGGACATGTCCTAACAGTAGTGTACATTGTTATATGTATATAGTATAACAAGCAAACTAATGACAGGACATGTCCTAACAGTAGTGTACATTGTTATATGTATATAGTATAACAAGCAAACTAATGACAGGACATGTCCTAACAGTAGTGTACATTGTTATATGTATATAGTATAACAAGCAAACTAATGACAGGACATGTCCTAACAGTAGTGTACATTGTTATATGTATATAGTATAACAAGCAAACTAATGACAGGACATGTCCTAACAGTAGTGTACATTGTTATATGTATATAGTATAACAAGCAAACTAATGACAGGACATGTCCTAACAGTAGTGTACATTGTTATATGTATATAGTATAACAAGCAAACTAATGACAGGACATGTCCTAACAGTAGTGTACATTGTTATATGTATATAGTATAACAAGCAAACTAATGACAGGACATGTCCTAACAGTAGTGTACATTGTTATATGTATATAGTATAACAAGCAAACTAATGACAGGACATGTCCTAACAGTAGTGTACATTGTTATATGTATATAGTATAACAAGCAAACTAATGACAGGACATGTCCTAACAGTAGTGTACATTGTTATATGTATATAGTATAACAAGCAAACTAATGACAGGACATGTCCTAACAGTAGTGTACATTGTTATATGTATATAGTATAACAAGCAAACTAATGACAGGACATGTCCTAACAGTAGTGTACATTGTTATATGTATATAGTATAACAAGCAAACTAATGACAGGACATGTCCTAACAGTAGTGTACATTGTTATATGTATATAGTATAACAAGCAAACTAATGACAGGACATGTCCTAACAGTAGTGTACATTGTTATATGTATATAGTATAACAAGCAAACTAATGACAGGACATGTCCTAACAGTAGTGTACATTGTTATATGTATATAGTATAACAAGCAAACTAATGACAGGACATGTCCTAACAGTAGTGTACATTGTTATATGTATATAGTATAACAAGCAAACTAATGACAGGACATGTCCTAACAGTAGTGTACATTGTTATATGTATATAGTATAACAAGCAAACTAATGACAGGACATGTCCTAACAGTAGTGTACATTGTTATATGTATATAGTATAACAAGCAAACTAATGACAGGACATGTCCTAACAGTAGTGTACATTGTTATATGTATATAGTATAACAAGCAAACTAATGACAGGACATGTCCTAACAGTAGTGTACATTGTTATATGTATATAGTATAACAAGCAAACTAATGACAGGACATGTCCTAACAGTAGTGTACATTGTTATATGTATATAGTATAACAAGCAAACTAATGACAGGACATGTCCTAACAGTAGTGTACATTGTTATATGTATATAGTATAACAAGCAAACTAATGACAGGACATGTCCTAACAGTAGTGTACATTGTTATATGTATATAGTATAACAAGCAAACTAATGACAGGACATGTCCTAACAGTAGTGTACATTGTTATATGTATATAGTATAACAAGCAAACTAACGACAAGACATGTCCTAACAGTAGTGTACATTGTTATATGTATATAGTATAACAAACAAACTAACGACAGGACATGTCCTAACAGTAGTGTAACATGAGCTTTTCAATTGCACCTGCTTGTAAAAAGTATTATCTGGAATTTGACACCTGTCTGCCGACCCATCAATCAAGTTCAATGTTAAAGTTTCTTTTACAGCCGCTGGCTTATCTTCTCAATGCAAAACACCTTTTTCTCAAATATATCTTAAGGGATTTCTTCCTTATTGTGTAGGAAGCGGCTGGTTTTCAATAACTAACAAGAATTCAATAAGAAACGGAAACGAAAAGCGTGAATGATAGATGATCATCAGAGTCAATTTCAATCAAATGAGTCTTGACTATATAGCCTTTATTGTGCTTGTATCGAACTGTGAGTAGAATGATTCAAGTAGAGAAGTCGTATCGTTACTGCATTGGAGAGCAGACTTACGAATTTACATGTCTTGTAATTACGTTTATGTTAATATCACGAATACCCTGCCTGCATGTCCTTAGAAATAACCGCTTTGCTTCACTATTGAGAGACAAGTATACTCCGCTTAAACATATCATGCACCTTTTGTTCTTAATCAGTATTAATGTCAACTTCCATGATTGTTTTTCAAATGTAGATATTTTGCCTGACATTTGAATGTAAGCTTATGTTAAAACTTTATTGTAGATTTAATATGTTTAGCGTGCTAATTTTTCATCTTTCCGATCACGTGGATTTTATCCGGGTAGTCCAATTTCTTCCCACATTAAAACCCCGTGCGAGCTTTCATCTTGGTCAACAAGAGTGACAAATTACAATAACAAGTGTCAAGTGGTTAATTATTTATATATATACCAGAAGCCAAACACGCGCGGGTTGAATGGAACTCAACATCTCCATAAAGACAGGTCAGTCCGCACAATTACACATGCGCAAAATATTATCAACCTGTAGTATTCCAAGATATAATGAAAATAACTGTGTGGTGTTCGTTAGTATACAATATTACCTTATATGATTATAAAGTTATCTTTTTATCGGAATTGGAAATAATGGGTCGCCCGCCGGACCACGTGGGTTTTCCCCTGTTACTCCAGCACAAGAGTACAAAATATACCACATCTTCACAAAGCAAATACAAAATATACCACAGCGTCATAACGAAGGGTAAATCTACCACAGCGTCAATATGAGTACAAAATATACCACAGCTTCATTACACAAGGACGAAATAAGCCGCAATCATTAGGACAAGAACATATATACTACATCGTCAACAAATACGAAAATATGTACCACAACGTCAACACACAAGTCCATTTTATACCATAGCGTCAACACACTAGGAAAATGGATCACAAAGTCAATTCTTATTGACAGAACCCGAAATATATAGATGAAATGTATAGGTACACGAAACATCATGTAGTACCTACACACAAAAACTAACCTATCATATTTGGAAGTGACGTCATGTAATTTTCCATCGGCGTAGATTGACGCCTTTATAATGGAAAACCCTGGGATAATCATAATAGTCACATTGTTTGTAAACGTCAAAGATTGGATAGTGTGGGGATTATTATTTTTATACTGTTGGTAAATGTCATAAAATTTGGTAGTGAGGTGACCATTTTGTCATACCGTTGATAAATGTCATAGAGTTTAGGTGACACTCATTGTTAATATCGGTACTTAAGAAGAGGATTCCGTATGTAAATGT
Organism: Mizuhopecten yessoensis; assembly: GCF_002113885.1. Lineage (NCBI taxonomy): Eukaryota > Metazoa > Mollusca > Bivalvia > Pectinida > Pectinidae > Mizuhopecten > Mizuhopecten yessoensis. Next base: position 521,687 of record NW_018408911.1, on the reverse strand, counting down.
CATATATTTGATAATGAGGTGATCATTATTTTCATACTGTAGATAAATGTCAGAGAATTTAGTAGTGAGGTGACCATTTGTGTCATACTGTAGGTAAATGTCATAGAGTTTGATAGTGAGGTCATTATTTTTGTCGTTATGTAGACAAATGTTATAAAGTTTGGTATTTAGGTGACAACATTGTAAGTATCGATACTAAGGAAGAGAGGTCTGTGTCATGACATCACTCATAAAGCTTAATCCTCTCCAACGAAAATCTGTTCTAATTATTTCACCATTAAGTTATCACTATATTGGAAATGCACATAGATTTCGAATGGTGTTAAGTATAACTCACAATGTACTTATATAGTATTTCCCAGATTTTTGACTTTGTGATTATGACTTGTAACTTATGATTGCGTGAATATACTGTATAACCTGATATTTAATCGTCTTCTACTAATATATATTTCAGATTTATGCATAACAACAACATATCAAGCCTGCCCGAAGGTTTATTTGACAACACACCAAAGTTACAACGACTGTAAGTTTTTAGCTGACATGTGTTTTTACTGGGGTATGGAGATAAACTGGCGTCTTGCTGAATGTTAAATCAAACCACAGCTGTTAGTAGACTGTGTCTGGTGGAATTCCCGCGGTTTTTTATTTAATATGCATGGTCTAAAGCTTCGACATTAACATGTATAACAGTAGGGCTAGATCTGGTATTTCATTTCTGTATAGTTTAACACCCGGGAGTGTGTGCACCTTCATTGGTGCACGACCGGACCCTTCAAGTAGGCTTTTATTTATTCATTCCTGACAGTCTTGTTTATCGTTGTTTATTTTCTTCGCTGTTTTTTTACACAAAGAAAACTGCGGCGAAATTCATGGTTCATGTCAGATATAGGCATCTAGGGAAGTTAAATATTTCTTCAGGTTATTCATGTGTTTGCAATTTTATGGGGTGTTTTTATTGGACAAACTAATTTCCAACTGGTACATTGAAGTGGTTAAGTAGTAACAGCCGATGTTAAGAACGGCCATATTCATCATGTTTCAATAAGGCAATATGAGTCCAAATTTTCTATTAATCACATTGGTTGAAACTACGACATTTTCGTAAATGAAGTGCATTATTTCTGTCGTTTATAGCATCATAAGCAAATGCCAAAATTGACAAAAAGTAACAAGAACCTCATGTGAAAGTTCAACCTGACACTTTCCAGCAATCAGACGCCTTTTATGTGATAACACTGTTTTCTTACACAGAGTGCAGTTTTGTAAGACCTGTTTCAAGTTAATTTTCATATCTTTACGTGGAACGCTATCTGAAGTTATAAAAATAGAAACATTAGGCCCACTATGGTCCCTAGGTAGTAGATTATACATAAATGTTCCTTCCACAAGCCTGTTCGGCATCTCAGGTGTTTTTTTTACATGAAATCAATGTGTAATTCATAGGGAAAGCCCACATGGAAACATAGTTATCACTACGTATTATCTTTATGTAGAGGCTGATTAATCTGAGTATAACAGAAGTAAACTTCCCGTCCAGAACACGATTTTCATGTTTATCCGTGCCTTTAAAAATTGAGTGAAATTTGACACAAAAACGTGATATGATTTTTTTTAAGATATGTATTTTTTTGTCGTTGCCTGTTCCTCGTACTTGAAAGCCTCTTTGAAACACGTGAAACTAAACATTAAACACTATTTTGACTACCAATTGCTGTAATAGATACGTTTTGTGCATTTCGAAAATCTCGAAAATGTCAATATTTCTGTTTGTTCATTTAAGAAATATGGGTTGTTATGCTGTTTACTTAAGCTTAAATTTGCACAGAGATTACCGTGTGTGATTTTGTTCTCATGTTCAGAAAATCTGTTTTTGAGGCCTGATTATTTTTGTGTAAAAATGATGTTGAAAAAGTCATATAATCGTTTATATATCTGTTTCGCTCAGACGAAATTCTAACAACATTTGTCAAAACAGACAACAAAGAGGGAAATCACATTTAAGTAAAACAGGAAGATTAGAAACATGAGCACGCTGAATAAAACAATAGTCATAATTATGAACAAATGCTATGACGATGAGAAAGTGATATTCTATTTTTGCTGTTTTATGTGTAGACGCCTTGATGAGAACCCTGTCCGTTGTGACTGTGATTTACTTTGGGTTTCCCGGTTAGTACAGAGGAGAAGACCCCGTGTTCAGATCACTGGAACATGTCATTCCCCACAACGGCTGCTTAATAGACCTATAGGGACACTTAACGAACGTCAATTCAACTGTGGCCGATACGGTAAGATGCAGTCATTCTAGCCATGATAATTAATCACTCCTAGAGCATTTGTCGTTGAAAAGGGGTTGAACTTAATGAACTGTAATCGTTACCGCTGTGAGATGGAAATGGTTTAGGAATTATTTGGATCCTTGTCGTTTTGTTGTTTCTTCTCGAAATCGCAATGCAAAGGCGTGGCATTGCTTGGACATGGCCTAGATTTACATGGCGGGTGTCGTCGATGAAACAGAAGACGCTTACCTTTCCGTGTAAATCTTTTCTGTGTTCACATTTTGTATGGTGATTTTGGGTTCGAATTATAGTTTCGTTGACACATCGAGTATCTCTATATATTTTTGGACTATATTGTACATATATAATTAAAGACAAGCTATAACACTGTTGATGAAAACTATTATGTGTTCATATATATATAATTCCTTTGTGTATTAACGGACGGAAACAAAATAACGCGCAAATGTTTGGAATACATATGGTGCATGAAAGAGAAACTTAAATGTCATTACTAGTGATATGTAGCCCGCATGTACATAGATTTTAAAACGCTAGTTAGCTCATCAAATGATATCTGAATGTCATTATTTATTGAAAACGTAATTGTACATAGTCAGGGGATAAACTCATTGTCATGGAAAACGAAGTAGTCTAAATTAAGTTTAATCTCTTGGTTTTCTGGAGCCGTAATGATGTGGTTCTTTGTTTTAGCCGACAAAACCTCCTTTATATTAATGAAATAATGGTGTTTTAAATTGCTATCGAAAAAAATAATTCTACCATCTGTTATATCACATTTAATACTTTTAAATCTCCCCCTCCCTGTTGTTTTAAATGGAGATAGTTATGTTTAGTATCCGTAGATACCTTTTGATCAGGAAAAGGGGAGAAACAACTAGGGAAAACCGATTTGTCCATAAAGTTTGAAATTCGAAAATCGACAGAACTAGGCCAAAACATAATAGAGAAAGAGAAGTGGTAAATATTGGGAGCCTTGAAAAAGGAGAGGAAAACTAAGGTATCAACGACACCTGTAATGTAAATCTAAATGCGATGAAAAGGACTATGTATAAGTACATGTTTCCCAATCATCAGGATGAAATTTCTTTGTGACTGTACAGGTTAATTGACAAGAATAAAATATATGGTTTAAACAAAATTCAAAAAAACAAAAATTATGTAAATCTAGATCAAATCCTACTTTTGTCACGATCGCAAGGCGGAAATCGGGGTAGTAAGAACAAAACAATAAGGCACAGTAATGAGCATAATAAAAACATCGACATTCATATCATATAAAGAAAATGGAATATTTTCGAATGATATCATATTTTCGACCTTAAAACTAGCCCCTAGTCTTCATCAAACTAAATCTCTCGAAACCCTGTGTTGTCTAGACAAGAACCTTAATGGTTATTGCTTGTTAAATATTCTTTTCGCTACTTTAATCATGTACTTTATTTTTAAGTTAAATGAACAATAACAAATAAACATCATTTATTCAACACTTTCTTAAATGATTATAAGTTATTCCAACCTCAATTTAATTATGTTTGTTTCGCCCTCATTTGGTACGATAAAAGAACTTCACGATTCATTTTTTTGAGTAAATCCTGAGTTCATTCGATCGTGAAATCATATGTATCGCGAATAATTTTGTAGCTAGAATACTGCAGTTACTATTGTGCACTTTAAATCTCGTACAACAACTATATTTAAGAGCAATACTTTTGACCATTATATTTGCCTTACAGTAGCCCCTGTGTTGACAAGGCAACCAGTGGACCATGAAGCGGTGGAGGGCAGCACATCTATGTTTCGTTGTACCGGAACTGGAACGCCGACACCTGTTATCAGCTGGTTCAAAGACGGTGGGCATGATCTTCTTCTGATAACATATGTCAACAAATTCATGTCTGTGAGATTATAACAAAAATTAAAATTAAAAACGGTATTGTTTTCATGTTTAGTGTCCGGAAGTATCTATCGTAATACAGAAAATATAGGATAACGTTATTCCATATTTCAAATCATTGATGGACCAATTTAATTTAAACACCAAAGAATGAAAATTTCATAGAAGTTCATATTGACCATGAATAGTCGTTATTAGCGCTGTTTCCCTTTACTATAGATATTATAATGGACGAAAACATGTTTGTTCATTAGATGAACTATTGGCGCTAGATGACCGAGTACAGGTGTACGAATTGGGGGCTCTGCTGAGGTTCTCCAGGGTTGTCTATGCGGATCAGGGAGTCTACACATGTAAACTGACCAACACGGCCGGAACGACCGAGGCCGGTGCAGAGCTGAGAATCACACAACCAAGTAAGGCAACTGCCATTTTAACGACGTGGAATGCTTTCCACATCCAGAGTTTTAAGAAGATTTTTGATGTTTCTTTGGTCCTTGTTGTTGTCTTTTTTATCAGGCGTTATTCTTTTTTTGTTCTTCTTTGTGTGTTTACAAGTTTTTTTTTTAATTTTGATGTGACGGAGTAAAAGATTTCTAGAAATATCAGTTAAGTAGGGAAATTAAGAAAGTTGATGAGTCCTACTTGAGCTGCAACTTTCTGCTTTAGGAGAACTTTAGCCTCATCGCCAGTTTTTGTGTGATCAGTATCTTTGTTTATATGTTTGCCCGGTTGCTGATGGTGTTTTGATAGGTCTTTAAACTTAACTCATTTATTCTGCAAAGCGCTTTTTAGCGGTGCAAAAGTTTGTTTTGAACACAGATGATTAAGTCATTGAGTTCGTTGCACATTTGTTTTCCAATTCAAACCTTAATTAACGAACAAAACAAATATGCCAATTTGCATGATAATACGTGGAAGTTTAGGCTCCGTTACAAATGAGGATTTTGCAGTTCTCATCCGGGAATGTCATATTCCTGAGAAATAGCAGATAACCAACAGTTGTTGCATCCAACCATGTTGTTAAAAACACTCGCCTAACTATGTGGTACACGTAAATACTTTTTATCATTTGTTGAACACCTAATAGATCTTGCAAAAAGTAAAATGTTTTTGACAATCGTTTTGGGTGTTTTAGTTTTTGTGTCGCCTGCAAAAAGTTGGTGACAAATAGGTATTGCTATGTCGGCGTCGGTGTCGGCGTCGGCGGCGTCGCCCGCACAGAGGTTTTCGTGCGATAACTTGAGTTTCCTTGGGGCAATCAAACTCAAACTTCATGCAGTGCTTCCTTACCAAAAGTACTTGCTTGGGATTGCCTTTCATGTCCGAAGGTCAAAGGTCAAGGCCACTGTTACTATGAATAGAAAATCTGTTTTCGTGCGATAACTTGAGTTTCCTTAGGCCGATCAAACTCAAACTTCATGCAGTGCTTCCGTACCAAAAGTGCCTGCTTGGGATTGCTTTTCAGGTCTGAAGGTCAAAGGTCAAGGTCACTGTTACTATAAATAGTAAATAACTTTTAACATTATTTCTTGAAATGAAAAGTGTATCTATTTCTTCGTAATCTCCCAGCTTTCTGCGCCGGCGACATATCCACTTCCGTGGAATTCTCGTTAGTTTTTGTTTTTAGCAATATATTTTATACATTTGAATAGCAGTTTTTTTTTCGATGGAGGAAATGTAACGGTTTTATTAAAATGGGTGCTTTAGAGTGTTATGTATGTAGCTATATTGGGAGAAGTTGATAGGGTGTAGGTGTGGGGGAGATTATAGTGTCTCGGTTTCTCTTCGGCTCCTGTTGTGTTGTCACACCCTCTTCGTGCTCTTTTATTGTTCATTGCTAATATAGTATAGTACTAACGAAATCAACTCTTCCAGCTCAGACTCAGGAGTTCCCCGCCAACGTCGAGGTGGAAACCTTTGTGGGTACCAACAGTCTATTGGAGTGTGCCACAGACGATTTCATCCCACAATACCGGTGGATCAAAGACCAAGAATTGCTACAGTCTGGCCCAAAGTACTCCTTCCAAGGCAACCGTCTCGTCATCCGAAACATTGTCCCTGCCGACGCCGGCAAGTATGAATGTTTTGCCGAAGGCACCGTCGGGTTCAATCGGAAGGCTGTCTTACTCAAGGTCAAAGGTAGGAAGTACAATAACTAAGAGTTGCCGTAATTATAACGATAATACATCACTTTCAAAATCGTTTAAAGAAATAATCTTTTGCAACTAATGTTTTTGGATTTTAATTGACACATGTCGTATTTGAAATCTTTTCACTGTCTTTGTAATATTAATACTAATTGCCTATGTGATGGTGTAATTTTCTAATATGCCTATCTCACCTATTGTGTTATGTCAACGCCATAACTTCTATACAGCTACCGATGTTGTTTTGACAAAACATTAAACTATACTATGATCAGGTGGTTTTTAAATTTTTATTCTAATGACAATTTCCTGAAAATTACTTTCAAATTATGATCTCTTCTATGCCGTGATAATAACTAGGGAAAGAGTAAGTGATAGCACAATGTACATTTAGAGGTCCACCAAAGGGTTTTCAATGCATATGGGGTGTATCAGAATATATTATACCAGTGAAAAGCGAATAGAAGTTTATTCTTTCACTTTGATTCAAATAGGTGATGACCGAACATTCGACGGAGACGTTTTTGTGCGCCAGGCCATTAGAGAAGCGACCAACCGGGTGAACGTTGCCATCAACGACACACAGCGCCACCTGTTTGACCGCTCGAGACAGCACACTGTGCAGGACCTCATTGCTATTTTCCGATACCCTGCAGCTGAGGCTCTGGAACTAGCAAGAGCAGAAGAGATATTCGAACAGACGCTAGACATAATTGTCCGACACGTCCGAGAAGGACACAATTATGACCTAGATACAACAGGTACTCCCCTCCTTTTAAAAGATGATTTTTAATGTTTTTTCGCTATACTATAAATAATTTCAAGTATGGCAGACTACTTATATGTTATACGAGTTTTTTAAATGCCCTTCAATGAAAGTTTGAACAAGTTGAAAGAATCAAATGTCTCACGTAATAAAGTGATATAGTTATCTTTGAACGAAAACATCAACTAAGTGCAGCATTGCAAAGCTACCGACAGATGATGTTTATATTTATTAGGTATCTATATTGAGCATTTAGAGCTTACTGGTATATCATATTCCTCTCTCTCTGACTTTCCTTAGTTTATTTGACCTTTCGCCTAAGGGTATAGTTTAATTTGTAATGACTGAAAATTCTGCTACTAGTATGACAATAAATTTTCCTCCCAAACAGACTTCTATATTTATATGCATATTTGAAATCAATATTCTGCCTCTTGTGTTTAGGTGATTCCTACCGTGACATCATTTCCCCCGGTCATCTTACCCTGATCGCAAACATGTCGGGATGCTTTGCAAATCCGCGTATCACAAAATGTAGTAACATGTGTTACCACAAGAAATACCGTACTATGGACGGGACTTGCAACAATCTTCAGGAGCCACTTAATGGAGCCACCGTCACCGCTTTCAGCCGGCTCCTCCCGCCCATCTACGAGAACGGATTTAACACTCCTGTCGGTAAGTCATCTTCTGCAACACAGCTACAAAACCGGGTTGAACACCTATCGGTAAATCAGTCTTTGTAGAGTGCGGGTTAACACTTTAGACTCGACCTTGAACAGACTCCCCAACCCACGATATCAAGCATCTGTCGGTAACATAAACATGCATATTAAGCTTGAAACAAATTTAAGGATGACTTCTTTTTTTATATTTAACAGGCTGGAGTACTTCAAAGCAGTATAATGGCGTTCACCTTCCTAGTCCGCGTCTCGTGTCTTCCTTCCTCATGTCCACAGACCACGTGACGGAGGACGAGACAAGCACTCACATGCTGATGCAGTGGGGACAGTTTGCAGACCACGACATCACGCTCACACCACAGTCGATCAGTTACGCCCGCTTCAGCGACGGCCGGCGCTGTAACGAGACATGTGACAACGAGTATCCGTGTTTCCCCATCCCGGTCCCCCGCAGTGATTCACGTATCCAATCACATCCATGCCTAGGATTCGCACGGAGCAGTGCCATGTGTAATTCTGGTAGCACCTCTATATTCTACAAGACGTTCTCCGCTCGTCAACAAATCAACGCAATCACTGCATTCATAGACGCAAGTAATGTGTATGGTAGTAGCGAATTTGACATACAGAGGCTGCGAGAGCTAACCAACAGCCGGGGACTTCTACGGGAGGGACCTGTATCTACTAATAGGAAGCGACTCTTACCGTTCGACAACTCCGGGTTCCTTGATCATGCTGACTGTCAGATTGAACCAAGTAAGCAGCACGTGCCTTGCTTCCGTGCTGGAGATCATCGTGTAAACGAACATCTGGCTCTAACGGCAATGCACACGCTTTGGATGCGCCAGCATAACCATGTTGCAAATGGACTCGGTAAAATCAATGTCCATTGGGACGGGAACATGATATTTCACGAAGCCAGAAAAATCATTGGTAGCATGATGCAGCATATCACGTACAACCATTGGCTACCTAACATCATCGGGCCGCGCGGCATGGATATGCTCGGCCCCTACAAAGGGTATGACCCGAAAGTAGACCCTACCATCACCAATGAATTCGCCACGGCTGCCATGAGATTTGGCCACGCCCTTGTTCAACCTGTCATCTTCAGATTAAATGCCAGTTTTTATCCCATTTCGGAGGGAAACCTCCAATTACACAAGGCCTTCTTCTCACCTTACAGACTGCTGGAGGAAGGCGGTATCGACCCGTTACTAAGAGGCATGTTCGCTGTATCGGCTAAGAAGAGGATGCCAAGTGAGATGATGAACTCAGAACTTACAGAGAAATTGTTTTCTTTAGCCAATGTTGTGGCACAAGACTTGGCCTCACTGAACATCCAGCGAGGACGAGACCACGGTTTACCTTTCTACAACGCCTATCGTGAGCTGTGTGGCATGTCCAGGGCCGCCAGTTTTGCAGATTTCCAGTCCGAAATAACCAGCAGCGATATCCGTGACAAGTTGCAAGCCCTGTATGGACATCCAGGTCAGTGATATCAATGAGGGAGTATTAAGTTCATGTTTCCGTAGTATTTTGTGTAATTGCAAGCAATACATTTTAAAAAGTGTTACAAAATAGGTCAACTTATTAATTATTTATGTTATATCAAATAACTGTTTGAAATAAATTTGAAAATGTTTGTGATCGTATCTACTATCTTATGTAATTCTTTCCATAGCTTCCATGGAATAAAGCAGATTTGTGAACTTTGAAAACTGTCTGATCAATGTGCACAATGAGTCCATTCTCTTATAAACTGTTTACAGATAATATCGATTTGTTTGTGGGAGGAATGAGTGAGACGCCCCTGCCAGGGGCAAAGGTTGGACCAACGTTCATGTGTATCCTTGTGGACCAGTTCAAGAGGATCCGTGAAGGTGACAGGTAAGTCTCGCCATTGCAACCGGAAATACGTCCAAATTTGGAATTCGCTTCACACCACAGTAACGTGTTTGTTACAATGTACCATTGCCTCTGTCAAATTCTAAAATGTTGTCCAGCTTCAAACGGATTGTAATTATAAATATTGATTTGATACAAGCTTGGTCCAGACTCAATGTAAAAATGTAAAAAAAAAAAAAGAAATCTTGCACATGGTTTGATAAGCAATTTTCCTTGTGTAAATCATGTGATACTTCCAAGTATATAAAAAAATAATTCCGCGAAAATGTTTTGGTTACAGGCCAATTAGTCATTTTTACATACAAGAGTTGTTCCCTATTACCTACTTTTCGGGTTGTTTAAGTATTTCTCGCTCCCTATCTTGCTTTCTTCGCATCTGTTTTAGGTTTATTTACCAGATAAACACTGATGAAAACAATAATTGTGCTGTGTAGGTCACCACAGTATTTGATTTGAGATAACAAAATGTACCTTTCTTTATTCGTGCATATTTTGAAATTCCCCAACGATAAATCCATAAATTACATAGTCTTGTCTTTTTACTCTTTCTGCGCTTTATCGCACAGTCCTTCAAAAATCATATTTTACTATGTATTATGTGATTGACAAATTTAACAACATCAAACTTCCGGACTGCTAGAGTCATCTCCCCTTACACTATTTAATCATTTTGTTTCTTAGTCAAAATTTCACTTGCCGTGCGGATACTAGTGGTATTTTCTTTCAAATGAATTCATTTTTACTTGAAACAAATTTGAAGCGTGGAATTCTGCATACATGTATGTGTGCACTAGACGGAGTTAAATGCCTTCAAACATATTGTTCCCAGTTGCTGCTTCAAATGTTTAGAAAATAGTCTTCCTGCTTTCAATTCATTTCCTTGTAAAGACTGGCTAATAAAGGCCCCTAATACCTCTTGTATTACACAGATTCTGGTACGAAAACCCCAATATGTATGATCCTGAGCAGATACACGCTATCAAGCAGACGACATTGGCCAGGGTCATCTGTGACAGTAGTGATAGCATTGATAGGGTACAACAGGACGTGTTCGCCAGAGTTGACAACTACACTCAGTATCTACCCTGTAACAAAATTCCATCCATCAATCTCAAGGTCTGGTCAGAGTGCTGTGCAGGTAAGTCGATACTATTTTAAGGAAATGCTGATACATTATATTTTTGCGCCATTAGTAGATGTATCTATATCTACATTCAAGATCTGAAGATATATTTAGTATTACTACCTTTGGCCAAAATATTCCTCCTTGCATAACAACGTGCTGGATAAGGGGGTTCCCTAACAAAATGGCTGTTAATCATCAATTGACAGTAAACAATTATGTGATGCGAAGTAGTATCAAAATGTATCTCTGTCTATTACCTTTATATATAATGATGAGGATGATGATAATTTTCCATTGAAGGTGACTTCGCCTTTGGAATCCATGCTATTGACAGTTTTATGTAGGTTCCTCCGGAACAATACAAAAATATTATGTTTTACTATCTTTTAAATGAACGTAGCATACACATTTGTTTGTTCATCTTAACAAGATTTGTGATACCTTAGATACTATGAGCCAAACATAAATTCCACTGTATCATGCAGATTTTCAACGATGATTGAAAAAATGTGATTGACTGATTTAAAACCATTTTCAGAATATACCAAAATATTTGTAAACGCAGTCGCAGACGAGTAGAAGTATTTGATTGGTCACCCGTAACAGTTATCTATACTGGTATAGAACATGTATTGAACTTTTATCCAGATATTTCTTTTAAGTTTATGTTGTCAGTAGTCAGTGATAAAGGTTGTATGTTTTCTTACCTTCAGATTGTAACGATGCAGGAGATTTTCAGACATTGACAAGTAAGTTTCAGCGGGCTGCCACGCCCCGCCAGTCCCATCGTGAGGACAGGGAACATGTCCTGGACAGGGAAAATCAGGGAGGAGGTTATCAAAACACCATGGCTAGTCTCCAGAATATGAAGGAAGGCATGTCAGTGATGGAATCTCGTATGGAGGGTATGGAAGGGACCATCAATAGCCTCACCAAAACTCTCAAGTACCTCAGGAGGAAGGTAGGACCTTTACATAACACTCCGAAAACGAAAGTACTATCGGTTCTTGTAATTTTGGGTTTGGAATGTAAAATAGTCTGGCTTAAGGAAACAGAAATGGTCCAATAAAAGTTGTTTTGTTCCTGTGTGTAAGTCAGGAGGGAGATCGCGCTGCTGTATAATCTTTATCTTAATGTTATACTGCAACTAATAATGTATCGATGTTTTCTAAAATTGATTATTTAACGACAATTATGAAACAACGTTTTTCATCTTACATAAATCACTTTTGTTGGCCTGGATGAAAGCGTGTAGAAGGTCTTAATGTGGGGGGAAACCGGAATACCTGGAACAAATCGAAGGAGGTGTAGAAATTAAATAATTAGAAAAACGCATTGGCGGTAAACGAATTGGCAAATGGCACGAATGTTATTATATTGCATACCAAGGAATCAAGTCAGACCTTTTCTACAAACTTGACTTTGTGTAAAATCGAAATCATTATACTAGGAAAATATAATAGAAACCGTTTTATGTTCATTACTGAACACCAGACAAAATGAGGTTTGTGGTCCATGTTCCCGTATGTAGTAGCTAGCCCATAGTAACATGCGGTTTGTGTTCCAGATGAAGAAAATGCACAGACATATGAAGAAACATCCAATGTCTGGTTGTTTAGACGAAGAACGCGTTTTCCGTTCGGAAAATCAACGATGGAGAATACATGATTGTAAAGATTGTATATGTAAGGTAGGTATGTTTTTGTGTCACATTGTGACACTAACTGACCAATCAACGGTCACATGTTATTAAGAATAAATCGGCCATAAACCAAACATTTTACTTGTGCAACTAACTGACCTATCAGCGTCCCCGTGACTTATATATAATGAATTCATCGCCGGCCAGCTGTGTTACAGTATAAGCTGACTAATCACCTGTCATACAACACTAACTGGCGAATCGGCTAAAATAATAACTGACCCATCACCGATTCTCTTTTATATTGAGCAAATCGGGCAATCAGCATAGCTTTATCATATAAAAGCACATGACCAAGACAACTACAAGTCATTTACAATATATATTTTGGTGATAACAAGCTTCAAAACCGATATAAATCAAGACTTCAGTTTAATTTTACTGTTCTAAAAATAGTATGGATAACAAACATGTATGCTTGCCTAATCGTAATGTATGTGTTGTTCTGTTTCAGGGTGGTCGTATAGAATGCGAAACTCAAATGTGCCCTTTACCCACTTGTGACTCTCCGAGGAAGATTTCAAGCCAGTGTTGTCCTGTGTGTTAATTTACATAGTCACAACGCAACCCAGTGATCAGGACTACATACTTTCACATCACAGTCAGTTGCCATGGCTACCTACTACCAGTGTTCATGATTGCATACAGCACAGCAAGTAGTCAAACATTGACAAACTAATACTACTGTCGATTTTTATCAAATTTTCAAATGTGGATTGAACAGCATGGTGTAGTTGGCCTGTCCTTAAGAACGCAGTGGGACTGGCGATTATTGTCCACGAAGCTTGCTAGCGTTTCTTGTTTGATGTGCATTTAGCCAAAGAATATCTGCATTATAGGTATCGTAAAATGATCGCCAATCCAAACATGTTATGATCATAACGGTAACTATATAATTATTTACTAAAACATTGTTGTAGTTCATTCTACAGTGACCTCCGTTAAATGGACAAGCATGTAGATGACAGTTAATCCAATACAAAACTGTGATGCAGCTCTCGTTTTGTAAGGCGCTACCGTGGTTATTTGATGATGTGATAATTGACATGATCAACTGCTCACAACGTTTGCGGGGAAATAAAATCCCGAAAAATTGATGAATCCTTTAAGGAGAATGCATTTATTTGATCTAGCATACATGAATATAACCAGGAATGTATGCAAATGGTCCAGCTTCACTCGTAAATGAAATTTTAGTTATTGATGAATACAAATATTATCGAAAATAAACTAAGTTTGAAGAAATTTGTTCACTACAGACGGGTCGACAACTCTGTATCTGGTTTCCTTTCATTTGCTTGTGTAACAGAAATATTTTTGTTACGTCAGACACAAATCAAAATATCATTTTTCTTTGTAAGAAGTTGGCAAGGGTAACAGAAAGCTTAACTCAAAGTCACGGGTACTGTCGCTTGCGTAGTTTATTATCCTGTATCACTAACACTTCGTTAGTCACATAGTCCTCTGCTCCAGAGAAGCTCTTTAAATATGATGAATTCTAAATTCATTAGAAAAGGGATACACTAAGCCTATTGCTAAAAATGTGTTAATTAAAATCTGTCCAAGAATAGATGGGCTTATAGTTGTGTGATTATCACCGGTGATTTAATTATATTGCAGTAACGAACTCCTTGAGTGTGCTTTAGATTTTGCGAATATGCTGTAGATAACGAGTATTGTGTTCCCCTTGCCTTTGCGATTAACAGATTTTAATATATTTTGCAATCAAGTCCAGAACTGTTTATCTTATCAGTTAGCACGATTTGTGCTGATTGAAGTATGGTACAAATCTTATTTCATCATGGTTTCGCTTGATGACAGAATGTAAGTTGATTCTCTGTACTCTACAAAATATGCAATATATTTCTGTAAATAATGCTGGTGTCAATGTCTTGAAATATAAGTGGTAATATTGATGTGATACTATGGTCATGTCACCAAAACATTGCAGTGTAGCATGAGTGTTTATCACCTCTTCAGCTGATGTATCAATGTGGGAATCTGTAAACGTCTGACCGTCAGAAGGACACTCAGATAGAAATCCTTTTCTCTGGGGACCTAATGAAATTCTTGTTCACTAACCCTGGTATTGAGTACCATTAAAATCCCGTTGTAGGGCAAGAGGTTATAAATATAACACGTTTATGAGATATTAAACCATGAGGTGTGTGCAAACTTCTAGTGAGTCATGAAAGGGAAAATCAATCTGACTGTGCCGTCATGTATGAATAACAAATTACTGTAAAAAAATTACTTTGCCTATACAACTAAATGCCAGTATTTTTACTCAATGCCAGTATATTTGTGAAATTTAAGGAAACCTCTTTTATGGTTTAAAAGACGAAAGGCGAAAAAGTTTGTTGTTTTGTAGTTAGACCAATTGCAATATACCCTCGGATATTTTAAAATAAGTAATGCATCGTCAAAAATATTCATGGGTATATTACATTAACTGCATCGCTAACATCTCCTTTCTTGCATTTGGAAAAGAGTTATTTTCATGTGTCTGATCTAAAATGTAAAAGTTCAACGTTTTTCATAAGATATATATAATATAGCCTACCTAATGTTTGTAGCAGTAGCCTAAACAACAATGGATGTAAACACATTCAAATAAAACTATCACTCTTAGGTAGACGCTGAATCTGATTTTTCACATGTTGGTCCACTGGAGGACTAATGACCTGCCCGTCTTGTTCAATCAACCACAGAATTTTTAAAAGATGTGTAAGAAATTGGTGTGATTTGAAAAATCTCCATTATCAAGTCTTCTCGTATTATTTAGGGAATACCTTTGAAAAAATAATTCATTTGGTATACGAGGACCGAAAGTTAGGATATATTTCAATAATTTAACTCTAGAGCTAGACATTATAATGTTGATATTATATATGTGACTGGTTCAACAACATGTGGCTATGTGTATTTTCACGTGTTTTTAATTTTCATATTTCCATGATGTCTTCCATTTGTCATCCGTAATTTGATGCAGTTTGTATTTTCATATTTATATAAAAAGTGTATTTTTATACTTCGCAATTCGTACTTTTTTATCAAAATGAGCATGTTTCTATCACTTATGTATTTAAAGTTTTTTTTATATAGTGCTTTGTGTGTATAACGACTAATGACATGTATTGTGTAGAATATTGACCACTCTGAGCGGACGTGATACCTGTTGGATTAAAAGGGTATTTTGATTTGAACATATTTACTCCATTCCTTGATATCCAGTTTTGTATACAAATCCATGCTTACTGCTCAAGCATTGCGCACTCACAGCTCATTGAACCTGAACATACCTCAAACTGAAATGTTACAGCCTGATCGGTGGAGGATTATACCTCATGATAGAATGTTAAAATGTAATAGGTCAATGATATTACTTGATACTAAATTTCTGCAATCTAATTAGATGAGATAATGCGTACGCTCGAATCTGGAGATCTGATTGGTTCGGTTATATTTCATATTACATTGCTGCATACTGGTTGGTATGAAAAACTGCTTTAACAGTCCAATGTACATCCATAGCAATATTGCGTCATCAGTGTTAACCTTGCTAAACGCAATAACAATTTACACAATATGCTACTTTCTGAACTGGAACTGTTTTTAGTTTCTCACGAAATGTATAACCATTTCAATGCTCCAAAAAGCACTGGTATCCAAGACAAGCACAACTCTAACAAAATAACAGAAACCCTATGGAGATTAATGCTGGAAGGGAAGTATCTGTTTTAACAATTACCTGTATTTAAGGGCATATGTTTTGTTGATCGAGGTTGTTACGTAACATACGTTATGTTCTGTATCTTTGATATCGACTTTTCTCCAACCCTTAGACAAGAGTATGATGTAAACAATTATGACAAGTCTGAAGGATCGCCATGAAATGAAAAAGAACGTATTAAGCAGTGCTTAAGAACGGTTAGGAAGTACGATCTGTGTAGTCGAATTTGAAATTTAGATACATAAAATGTTGATTTAAGTTTTATGAAACAGTACATTGTCCTTAATGTATGAAGTACGTTCTAAGTACTTTTCAAAATATTGCTTTGATTTTGGTACTTATCAGAAACACAAGTCACCCTAAAACCACTGAAATCTGTATTTTTAAGAATGAAAGAGGTACGTTCTGTTGGTTGTACTAAATTTCGTCCATTTTAAATTGTAATTTATCAAATAAATAATTGTAAACTTACCAGTATGTTTACATAACGCATTTCACACCGTGTCTTCACACAAAGCTTCATTGGTTTTTTATTTTGTGTACCAGTATATTAGAACAAAAAGAATGTTAAAGATGTAATGTTTTCACCTTAAAACTATATCCTGATGCATAATATGTAATGATATTTAAGAAGCATTAAAACAAAATATATTTACATGTATATCCACTTCCGAGCGAATTTGATTTTTAACATTTAGTGATATATATTGAAATAGAATACCAAAGAAATGTATTATATAAGTTGTGAATACAACTACCGGTATACAAGCTGACGCTATGTATGTGTGTATGTATTATTGTATACGATACAGTCATAGAAAACATGTTAACATATAATACGGAAGTATGTGATACTATTTTGATTAAAGCCAAGAATTTGTATACTGCATTTGTTAGTTTTATTTTTTGACGATATTTATTAGATTTGTGATATTTTAAAGACGTAGATTATTTGAATGTTATTTCACCAGAAAGGCAGAATACCATTATTCTATAAAATTTAGATATTGATTGAAGTATTGTGTTCCACGGATGTTCAATTTTTACAATATTTTGACACCAAAGATTAAAGCATGTTCGTTATTGTGTCATATACATATGACGTGTTCGAGACTTCCTCGGTCATGTGTAAGGTTTCACGAGCGATATTTTTTCCGTGGGACGAAATTGTTTTTCCTATTGCTACAAGTGTGGTATTTGTTCATGACGCATAAAAAGAAGTCTATCGTCAAAATGCTATAGCCCACACGATTGATGTACAAAAAACGCAACTAATTGTAATTCTAACACGATTCGTTTGCAACGCGTGTTTTGATTGGATACGGACCATGTTCTAATCTGCGATAGAATCATGGTCAATCGTGTTAAGCTCCTCCCATCGCACTAAAGCCACGCCCCGTTTCTAATCAAAACAATATGGCGTCAAGCTCGCCTCATAGCGAAATCCCGCTGATAAGGCTAGTAGGCAACAGAACAGAAACGACCGATGAAATGCATTTGTTGAATGAATTACAAAGTAAAAAGTAAACATTCCTTGTTCTTACCTCCATTTATTACTGAAAGGTTCGTTCCATCCGTGTAAAGGCCTACACGGTCCAGTATGGGCGGGGCTAAATGACCGACTTTTGAAAGCTTCTTTCCGATTGGTCAGTCCGCTGCAGAATGACACGTCGCCAGTTCAGGTCACAAAGTACTTTTGTACAAGGAAATACAATGTTTCTAAACATATTAGCGGAGTATATTTGTTAGGTGTGTTAGAATGGGGATAGTACATTGTACGTTGTTTTTCGTGTCTATACTGTCGATTAGAACATGAAATTTGGTTTAAACTCTCGACCTATCGGTCTCGAGTTCCAACCCAAATTTCATGTTCTAATCGCCAGTAAAACAACGTACTATCCCCTTATCTGACAATGACACTACTCATTTCCACACACACCCACATCCACACACACACACACACACCCACATCCTCACACACATACACCCCCACCCTCCACTTTTTTTACAGAAATTATACGATCTTGGTATTAATATTATCTATGTTGGTTAATTTATTATTCGACAATCATTTTTATCTTAAATGTTGAAGAGTCGTGTTTCTGGTCTTCCCCGATACAAACGGCACTAGTGAAACGAAAATAGCAGAATATTGTCAGTAACACTAAACTTAATTGAAAATATTAATAATTTAAAAATTGCCATCTTGTATATATATATTTCATTATGTTATTGGGAAAGGGCTTTACATAAGTTGGACAACTTGTGCCCAATCCCTTTTGTATATTAGATGCAAATAAACATATGTTTAAATCAAAAGTCGATTGGTCAATAATTAATAGACAACCTCAAAATTCCAAATCCTCAAATCAAAAGTGTTCTCCGAAATGTAAATGAATGACGGCCATGTTGGTTTAGCTATAGAAGCGAAGAGATACAATAGACATCGCTAGAACATTTGTTATATTTTAAAACTCAAAGAACCATTTACCCGAATCCGGTATATCTTAATAAAGTATAAATTGCAAATAAAATTGCTGGCATGTCGTTAATTGAAAATGCCACAAAATGACGTCATAGTTGAGTGTCCGGTCTTCGAAATAGCGTATTGGAGTAAATATGATTTTGATAAGTATAATCAATTCCGTAATTTCACTCGGAACAATCTTATGCTCATTTTAATCAAAAGCTCCTCGTAAATAAAGCAGAACTAGATATGCTCACCAGCTGAAAAGTGAAACGAACAGAGATGGTCAGACAATTATTTGTTGAAAGTTGTATGACCAGATCGTGGGTCGATGTTATTTTGCCTAAATTAGTTTCATGCATAGAAACATTTCTCCTAGTGGTACCGTGTGAAGCAATAGGTGTGGTTATGGTAATAGGAAAATTACATGTAGTCTACTTAGTGTATAACGTTTTTAATTGTACAATAATATCCGAACAGTTAAAATAATTGTTGAATATACTCATCCTTATACAAATTCCAACACGATCAAAATTTCCTCTATCTGCCAAATTAATTTCCGTGGCATTATCTAAAATTATTCTGGCAGCGGTGGGATTCGAACCCACGCCTCCGAAGAGACTGGTGCCTTAAACCAGCGCCTTAGACCGCTCGGCCACGCTACCTGTGTATAAACGTATAGGTTGGGTAATAACCTCATTCTATTAATAACTTTTTGCTGAAAGGGTATCAAGTGCGTCTAAAAATACACTAATCTTACAATAGGACCAGCTCATAGTTCACGAACTGTGCAATATGTAATTCTATAAATATCCAACTTAGTCCGCTATTACTGACCATAGCCGCAGGCTTCAAAAATATCATCGATCACCTGTTTATGGTCAGCTTGTTTATACACTGCTGTGTCAAACGCCAAGATTGCGGGTACTTCTATGAAACTAATAACCCCATGATTTCATACCACATCCCATTTCGTCCTAAGGATGCTACATCGTTTAATTCATTTGAAATTCCGGGTGTACACATTTCAGTGCGAGAATACCTTTAAGGGCCTGGGCCCACTTGTATAAAACATCTCAAAATTAAGGAAAATCTTAAGTAATGTATTCTCTATGGGAAATCTTAGAATTGAGGAAATCTCAAGAGTTGAGAAGTTTTATACAAGTGGGCCCTGCATTTTAACTGGAAGAAGAAGAATTTTTTCGACTTGATATATTGGCAGTAATTGTGCCTCAATAGGATCCATCAGGCAAACAAAATATTTTTGCTTTAATGTAGACAAACACACATGCAGAGTTGCTGCCAGTGTCTGTAGTCGACAACATTTCAAATGAATTAAACGATGTGGCATCGATTAGACGTGTTGTCGACTGCATGCAATGTCAGCAATCTTAGTGTAACAGCCACTCTAAGTTGTTTCCGGTTTATTTGGTTAAATGAAGACATAAACATGTGCATAGTTACAATTTGTTAAGTGGACATATATGTAAGTTAATATAACTAATGATAATATTTACAACATTCTTTAACGTTATACGCAACCAGATCGCAAAGAAAAGAAAAGAAAAAAAACATGTGTTTGTTGTAAAAAAATCGAATTTACCGGAAGAACAGAAGCATTGAAGGAGTAATTATCTCGTGTTTTTAAATGAGTTAACCTCAGGTGGTCATTTATTTTAAAGTCGTAAATAAGTTGTTTTCTGTTTTTTGGGGGTTGTCATTTTTTCTTGTGTTGATTTTAGTTTAGTCTTAGTTCTTACTAAATAAGCTTTTAGTCTGACCTCATCTTCGTTGTTTTTGTTTACGTATGCAGGGGAAATACCACCGAGTGGCCTTGATGGTGTGTTGTTAATGCTGTCAGTTATGTCTTCCATTCGATCAATGTATCTGTAAGAGTTATTAAATGTAAACATTCGGAACATTCTATTTGTTGAGGTCTGGATGCTTCTCTCGGCGAAATTCGATTTAGTTTCATTTTCTGTGAATATGATGTGTACGTTTATAGATCGTAGATATTCCTGTACGATATTGTTTTTGGCCTCTTTCCCTTTTTTCAAAACGAAGGATCAAGGGTTGTCTACCCCTGTTAAATATGGACTTCAAACCCCGTACCATTTCCTTTGCCGTCTTTCGTTTCAATGGCGCCACGAACACGAAACGCGAAAATACGTCCTGTAGGACTAGAATGTATTGAATGCCGTCATTGTGTTTTGCCAGGTTTCTGACGTCCATTAAGTCACCGTCAAACTGACTGCCCAGTCCACTTACTACTACACGTCTCCTTTTAAACTTTCTTCTTATGTGTCTTTGTAAAGTGTAGGCATCTTGCCCCGCCAAAAACTCTCTGATACGTGTCAGACCGATCCTAGATTTTCCTTCCTTTTTAACAATTTGGTACAATTTGTATGGACCACTAAATGACCCAGCGTGTTTTGGGTCAGACCAAATACTCTCCAAGTACTGTTGCTCCCTCTGACGCCAACATTGAAAATGACTGACTACTCATATCAAGTCTAATTATAATGAAAGACAAACGCATATAAATGACATACACAATATCTTTTATAATTTCTCTGACCTTTTAAAAGAGCTATATGTCATGAATTGAACAAGAGGCATCCATCATTAGTATTTTACAATCTTCACCTATTAAAACATTATTTCTATGAAAATTATACGAACTGAAAGTACACTCTCATAAATGTTTATGAAATGAGTAATTCAATGTCACTTCAATTAACGTTTATCCTTTGTTTTACGTAAAATCTTAACATGACTTACAGTTTATGTACTCATTCCATGATGAATCTTAACTACACGTCAGCCCATTAGGATGACAGTTGCTGCATTGGAACATCCCCATCTGATTCTGGTGATCATCTGCCATTTCACAAAAGGTTACATTTTCGAGTTCGTTTCCTATAAAGTCTTTTAATACTGCCATGTCTGAAGGTTAGTGTTATACCAGTGCGTGTTGGTTTGATGTTTTCCTCGCTTTCTGGTAGGAACCACCGTCTAATGTTTTCGACTGGAGACTCACAAAATAATTACGTCCAAGATGTATGTGTAAGGCTGTGTCTTCCTTGTCATCAAAGCCCTTGATAGCGTCATCCACTTCATCAGCGTACCATGTCATGAGCTTCGTCCGTTTCTCCAAGTCCAGGGCAAGGCCTTTTTTGGTGGAATATGTCGTGCCGTCCTGTCTTTACTTGTACACTCGAATATGAATCCACAGTTTACCATGGAATCGATTGGCAACGACGTAATGATCATTCCCAATGTCTAACTGGCACCGTTTCTTTTCTGCACTGTCTTTACTCTTGTCCTTTTTCTTCATGGAGGTATTTTGGTCCACCCTTACATTTTTCACGGAGTTACTTGGTGCGTCTCTATCACTCTGTTCGGTCCTGGTTGGACTGATGGGTTCCATTTTTACCTTTTTGATGGGACTCTAGTCGATGATAAGTACGTCTGGCTACTCTTCAAAGCTTTCTCGCGGCAAGTGATCTTCAAGAAAAAAATATTATATATAGTTGTTTAATATACACATCCTTATAAAATCCCCAAATCGACAAAATTTACCATATCGGACAAAATAATGTCCATGTCATTATCTAAAATTAATCTGGCAGCGGTGGGATTCGAACCCACGCCTCCGAAGAGACTGGTGCCTTAAACCAGCGCCTTAGACCGCTCGGCCACGCTACCTGTATATATATATACACATGTATAATCTACACTGGGTAAAAACCTCAATCTATTAATATCTTTTTGCTAAAAGTAAAGGGTGCGTCTATAAATGAAAAATCTATACACATAAGGACCAGCTTATATTTCAAGTACTGTTGCTTAGATATTATTACCGGTATACTCTATCAATTTATTTTATGGGAACAGGTAATTCTATGAATAAGCCTTGCTCGAATAATAATGCCGGAACGTCTATATATTTGTTATCTGTACACCTGGAGTCACCTGGGGTCACCTGTTTTGTTTATGTTGCGCCACAGAGATGCTTACTTCCGCTTTTAATGACCATCATAACTGGCTTCAAATTCAGATTGGTCACCTATTTATGGTCACTAATTTACATGTTTTACAAAGTAAAGGAGTATCTATTAAAAGATGTAGTAAGTCGGTGGGAAAAGCGAAGTGGACGTTTTTACTGCACCGAATGAAACCATACGAAAGGACTACTCTAAGGTGTTTTATAAACCCCTTACTACTTGACTACACGCCACATTCCAACACTTCATACTAAGGATTCCTGTCTTATTTTGATGTCGGCAATTATTTATTTTCACATCAATATGGTGCATCAGTCTATCATATTTTTTTTCCGGATAATTTGGTTAAGTGTAAACATACACATGAATATGCTACACTGCAATTTGTAAAGTGGAAAATAGAGTTTTACACTTTTGAATGGTTCTCATGGTGCAGTAGTTTATCAAATGATTGATGCTATTTACAGTAATTTTACGCACTATAACTATGAAAAAGTATCAGATTGCTAGGGAACCCTTGGCTGATACACGTATGTTTGCTGTCAACAAGTCGATTAACCGGAAATGTTTCTGATTGGCTACTTTGTTATTGATGTAGGTGAGAAAGCTGCCGATACAATCAGTATAAAACACTGAGTTGGTATGTGACATGTAGTCAAATGGTCAAAAGATTAACAGTCATTGTAATGAGGTTATTATCAAGAAAATAAAAATTACAATGGAAAAATATGCTTCTGTGTTTTACTTTGATGTATAACTGTCTTGAGGAAGGTAATATAAACCTGGTAAAACAGGGAAGTGTCAAACTGGAGATACAATTTTGAAGCAACACCAAGGAAGTCCTCAATTGTGTAGCCCCTGCAGAATTCCCAGTGCTGAAAGAGGTTGAACATACCCAAGGCATGAAAATACACAAAACGTACCCTTGGGGAAAAGAAAATCTCAATAAGTTACAATGTTTGTTTGATTAATACGTTTCCTAGTGACGTCACGTATTCATCAATCACTGTGCAACAATGATCCTTCCTGTCTACCCGGAACACATTGGGGGGTGTTATGCATTCAGTGCATATAGAAGTCTATAACAGTCTAGGATGCTTGCCAGGACAATGCGGTGATCGTTGCGGCAATTTTTGAGTAAAACCTTTACGTTGTTTTTGTACAACCAAGTTGACAGAGAAGACCAACCCGTGATGATATCATCACATGTTCTATTTCATATCTTGTTGTAATGTAACAATGTATCTGTCTTTGATGTTGTTCGAACACACAATCGTGTATTAACCAAAACCTAAATGAGTCCGTCGATTTAAACCAATGTCTGTTTTCTTATTGTTTTTAACAATTAATATATTGATCTATCTTTTAACGGACAGTTGTCTAGTACAAACAGAAACCACCGATTAGAACCAGTCACTCTGTGAGGTCTCCCTGAACGTGTACAGATACTCGTTTGACCTTCCTTATGCTTACATACAGCAACGCTAGCCCTACATATCTGTCAGACTATCATAGATAAACAAACATATTCGGTGCATATGTTCAAACGATATCTAATCATCGTTGATAAAGCACGATCTACCAGCAGTGGAACAGTTCAAAAGGTCATGAATTTAAATTAATTCGAAACTATAGTGAAAAATGCAGAAGTCTTCATGATTGTCTGATGCGTTACAGAGACACTGTTTTGATATACAAATCACACAAAATAGAATGTTCACACATCACAAACCTTAAAATCTGTGCCCAAGCAGTGTATAAGTCACGTGTGTATGAAGCGTTTTAAATTGAAAGGAGAATACTTTATTAATCGTGAAAACTAAACGTCAATCGTCTCTCTTTTTGTAGATACATAGTTTAAAAACAGTATGAACAATGGTCTGACTGGTAGACAAGTGTAAAAAAGGATGACAGAAAGGAACGATATTAAGTAAATTTTAATGAAAATAATATGCACATCGCGGTATTGGTAATTCTTTCTTTCTTTGAGTACTAAAGATAACCGAATTTAACTGCTGCTAAACCTGCACACCAAAACACAAACAATTAGGTCTCTAACAAAATAATGGAAAGGACAAAGTTAAAAGATTACAAACATTGATATATATGTATCAATGTACCAGAAGAGTTATGAGGGTTCTGTACAAACACACACATAAATGTGGTCATTGGCATCGACAATACCTTTCCATTTTACATAAATACCCACCAAGGTCAAGGTCAGGATCAAGGTCAAGATTGATGGCACTTGATCAACTGAATAATAATGAACTATCTGTTTTATAATAGCAAAACTGTTTCCTAATGTTTTTTAACAGCTTGTATACTTTGAGTCTTACCCGTTACATCGTTGTTGTTGTGATATTGATTTGATATATGTATCAAGGTTTTGTTATTGATTTGTATGGCCCATTGAATTTTGGTCATTGGGGAGAGCACATGTGTTCCGAGGTCAATGTCCTGTCCAAGAAAATGGTCACTTTGGGGGAAAACCTCAGTGCTCCACAAAGTAATGTGAGGTCGGTAAGTGAACTTAAAAAGCAACTCGTCCATCATGCCATTCTTCCTGATACTGAGGATAAGTCTACAAATGCTTTTAACTATGGAGGGACTAGATCTTTTAACGTCATTTGATGTCAACTTAGAAACCATACAAGTCAATTAAATTCTGATCTTTTTATAGACCACCTTACTAATAGCCCATCCTGTATATGTGGCAACCATGACGAAGATGCGGATCACTTTTTTCTATACTGCCCTAGGTATATAATCCAAAGACAAAACCTATTAGATTCCTTGTCTCATTCGCAGTTTAACATTCAACTAAACCTACATTTAAATTTCGGCTTAAACCTGATTGAACATTTAGTAAATAATATAAATATACTAACTAGGGGAAGTAACCACCGTAGTCATGATCCTAATTCTGCTATTTGTGTCTGTGTTCAGAATAATATTGAGTCTACTAACAGATTTTGAAATTATCAATGATTGGATAAGCACACAGTGATGGTGTGTATGGACATTTTAGTGCTGCCAAGTTATAATTGTTATCTGGAGTAGGAGTGGTGATGGAGGACTAGTTGGTGTTACAAATTATTCAACTAATAATATTTAATATTTACTGTATTGAATGGAGGTTCCCGTTTTTGATATTAATATATGTTCTAAAATTTATAAAATTTGATTATTTACAAATGGCTTTCCATTTTGAAATATATTTCATATATACTGGTTACTATGTAAAGAAAAAATAACAAAAAAACAACTGTATGTGTTTCACCTCAGTAATTTTATTGTTTTTACTTTTTACTTTTGCTTAGTTCAGAGATAGATAGAGACTATTAATTATTCAGTATTAAGTACTATTTAATGGTCCAAGTCAGTGCTAATATGTTGATGTCTAAATTATAATGATGTAATTGTTTGAAATGTATGTAACCCAAGGGAGAGGGCTTGTATAGGCATAGCCTGTTGCCCAATTCCCATTAAATCATTTGACTAAATAAAGTATAGTACAGAAGATGCGCCGATGGACATAGACTTCCGAAGATCGAAACTTTACGTAAAGTGGGGAATAGTCAAAGGGGACGGCACTGCACTGGCATCACAGGAAAAGACAGGGATCATCAACCGCTAAAGAGAATGTGGTCTAAGATGTGCACCTACATGAACGGTAAGTAAGCGTCGCTAAACACGAGTAATTACCCATGGAAGGCACATGTATTCACCACACCTGTGCCTTTCCAGTTTTCGTTTTATGGTGTCAATCACAAGTTAACAAACAATGGTACATTTCCAATATAAATCACAATTCAACAGTGATTCCGGATTAATATTTTTTGCATTTTGCATTTTGAGATGACGACGAAGGCATGCGAGTGACTTGCATGTCATAGGCCACCTACGACAACTGACAAAACCCCGTTTCTCTTGATTATCATCATGGCAACCCTTTCAAGCGCATACAATACAACTTATTGCACATTGGTGTTTAGTTTGGTAAGCTATCACACAATTTTCGTCAAAAAAACCCTTGAATATTCGAAATGGCATGAAAATGAGTATCATTTATAAAGTAAATGTATATCCTTTGCTTCTGACTGTCTTCATGGGGTACCCTGTAGAATTGGTTCCTGGAAGCAGAAACAACCAAAACATCTACATTAAAATACTCTTCAAACACTTGTATGTCATTCAGAACAAGCTTTCTATTGTTCACAGCAAATCTCATGTTTATCAAAAGTCAAATATTTCGCAGTTGCTTGGAGTACCAGTAAGGACAGGTTTTATACTTCAAAATCAACTCTTTTAGAGATATTCTGGAATCATTATCATATTGGGTCAGTTTTGCTATTCTTTCAACATTATTTGCACTAAGGGATGCCATGACGATCGCTCTTGACAAACAAGAATTGTCGGTATTAATAATTTCTGTTATAGATCGTTTCCGTTTAACAGAATTAGTATCCCCTGAAAGAGGTGTTATGGATTGCCCCCTCTCTCCCTGTTCGGAACTTTTTCGACATGTTCGATGACGTCACGGCCATTGAGTCTGTCGAGAGGTCTAAGGGGCACCACAATGGGATCGACCAATCCATTGTATTGGATTAAATGCCTTCCCATGTCCGACCCCTGAAGACCTTCGGTAGCCTTAGCAATTAACGTCATCAAACATACTCTCTCATTTTTCGTACATATCTGATAATCTTTTCCCATCTTTACTATTTCAAAATCTTACCTCATAATGGATATCTTTAACCAAATTTTAAATTTACTGGGTACTGGCGACTGGATTTGACTACGTGCTGGTACTGGAGATTGTTGACGAGGTGACTGCACATGATAGTGACCGGGAACCGGTGACTGGCAACTGTTAACTGTAGGCCCCAGAAAGAAGCGTTTCCTCTTCGGAGGTGGCTGACCAGAACTGCTGGTGTCTCTTATGTCGTAGTGTGACTTCTCGTGGCGACAGTATACATCGTACTCAATGAAATGTCCCCAGTGGCAAAAGGAACAACCATATTCCCTTTGTACCCCGTTCATGAAGTCCAAATCAAAATGCATGTTATCATGCTCCCTGTAATCTTCGTAAGATTTAAATTTGTCTAGCGCACACCATGAGTAGAGGAAATTGGAAGTGGTCATCTGCAAAAATAAAAAAAAAGTTTGTCTTCTTTAAGCATTTTGTATGTAAGGGGAAGTAATTAGATGGTTGAACATGATATCGGTACGCATATGGTACCAAACACGTGTAACTGTGTGTGTGTGTGTGTGTGTGTGTGTGTGTTATCGTTAATTTGTAAATATGAATAGGATTATATTAACTTCCCCAACTCACTCACTCCTCCAGTCAGAGGTCACATTCCATTCCACTACACTGTAAATAAATCTGTTGATCATTTGGTTTGGGGGGCGGGGGGGGGGGGGGGG